>NW_028270173.1:48145075-48300347 GCF_037043375.1 Chiloscyllium plagiosum
AGGGCTTCAAGACCCACCCGCGCTTCCAGAGCTCGGCCCCCATGGTCCTGCAAGAGGCCAGCCAGACTTTGCCTGCTGGGACTCTTCGAGGACACCAACCACTCGGACGGCTGCATCAAGCAAAGGCTTTTCCCAAGCTAAGCGCTCTCTTCACTTGGACTACCTTCATTCCTTCCCTCTTTCGGCTGTCAATCTCTACCTTGCTACTTCTACCCTATCTTCTGCCATTCTCTTCCATCTTACTTCCCCTTTTTTTTTGAAAGGTTAGCTCAGAAAGTAACCGGTTTCGAGTCGGGAGTTTCCAACTGAACTACACTTTTCTGTTCTGACTGAGTTAGTTACGTTAGTTACTCGAGCAGTGCGTCCGTGATAATGTTGTCCAGATGCAAATTGAAACCAAATAAACCCTGTTGGACTATAACCTGGTGTTGGGTGGTGTTTTTCGTTTAAACTTTTAATAGTTAGTACTAAAGTTTATTTGGAAGGTGACCCCGTGTGTGGCGACATTATATACTTTCCACCGTACTCCTGTACTTGAGTACACGTGACACAACAGAACCTAAATCTATGTGTGGGGTTGGTGGAAGTGAGTGATGTTGGTGGCGAATACTTTGCACCAGTATTCACAAAGCAGAAGGGCATGGTGGATGGGGAGTTTAGGGACAGGTATGTTGGTACTCCGGGCATCACAACATTAAACAACAGGTGGGGTTGGGGGCCTTTAAAAAGCATTAAGGTGGACAGGTCCCCCGGATCTGATGGGGAAATATCCCAGAACGCTAAAGGAGGCACGTGAGGAAGTTTCTGGAACCTTGTACGAAATATTAGAGATAAAATAACAGCTGTTTTGGGACAGATGGGACAAGTCAAGTGGAGGGTCGGGTCTGAGAAGAGGTGGGGGTGGGAAGATGAGGAAACGGGTGAAGTCAACATTGATGCTGTGTGGTTGGAGGGTCCGAAGGCGGAAGATGAGGCATTGCTTCCCCCCAGGCGTGAGGTGGGCTGGATTTTGCACTTTGTAGCTCAGGGTGTTGATGCCCTTGCTTGATAGGTTGGCGAAGAAGCAAACGGTGGTAAGACATGGAGCAGATGGTGACTGAGAGCAGTTAAGAGGGAAGGTGGTTAAGCAGCATGTTGAGAGATATAGTGAGGAAACAGAGGGAAATGGTCACATATGCAGCAGAGGTTTGGTGGGCTTAACGGTTTTAAAGTTAGGACGGCTCTTGCTTGGAGAGGGAAGAAAGGTATACCAAAGACTGCCCGAACAAACTTGGGTGTTAACGTAGCAGTGACAAGACAAGCCGCAGCATAACAGCACTGCCTCCAGAAAAACCGCAATTCAGATCGTGCCATTGGTTTATAAATCAGGGGAGATCGCGAACGCAGTCCCCCACTACCACAAATTTTGCAGTCGAGTATCCCGCATTTGGGGACATCGCAGGCGTCAGCACACCCGAAGTGCAATGGGATAGTCCCGTCCTGAAAGCGCCACCGCAATGACCATGTCATCTCCCCTGCCAGGTAAGTATGGTCAGCATTCACACTCACTCACACCCCACAACAGCCGCTCCCTCTCACTCTCACACTCACTCACTTTTGCAACATCGAACATTCACTTCCCCAACCTGCCCTGCCTGTCGATCAGCTTCATTCTTCAAATGGATCACCGAATGTCTCCAGGACTCCCGTTTTACTCAAATACCACCCACGGCTGCGCCTGCGCTGCTTATCTGCATCTATCCCTTAAAAGGACGCGCCCCGCCCCTGTTTCCTTCAGGCTGCCTCCTGATTCGCGGAAAAACAGGAGGGAAAGTTCCAACTTTGTTTTCAAACACTCGTCCGAATTTGATGTCAACGCGAATAAAAGCAACTTACAATCTTTGATTGTGAAACTAGAAGCACTTTTTAAAACCAATTTACCTCGACTTTCTACAATGTTTAGCTGCAGCTTTGCAAATCTCTCTTCAATCAGATTAGTGACTTCAGGTTGAAATCACATACAAGATTAAGGGTGCCAGGGAAACATATTTCTCAACATGATGTTGGATGAGACACGAAACTGAGACCACCACCACCTCGTCTGGCTGCACATTCCGAGCACTCACCACCCTCTGTGTAAAATAAACTGGCCTGTGATTAAAATGTAATCGTCCTTTTCTTCGGTGTCTGATTTACCTGCTGCTTTCCCTGGATTCCAAATTTAGAGGGCATAGTTAGGGTGAGAAGAGAAAGATTTCAAAGGGATCTAGGGGGCAACTATTTCATACAGAGGGTGCTGCGTGGACGCAATGAGCTGCCAGAGGAAGTGATGGAGGTTGGTACAAGTACAACATGCCAAAGGCATCTGAATAGGAAGGGTTCAGAGGGATAAGGGCCAAGTGCTGGCAAATGGGACAAGATTAAATTAGGATATCTGGATTACTGCGGAGCAACTGTGCGGCAGAACAAAGTGGGCTGGAGACCTGGATCAGTGCGGGGCTGCTGTGACCCAGCACACAGTGGACTGGAGGCCTAGTGTGGTGTGGAGAGGCTGAGAGGCAGATCAGAGTGGGCTGGAGGCCTAGTGTGGTGTGGAGAGGCTGAGAGGCACAACAGGGTGGGCTGGAGGCCTGGATCAGTGTGGAGCAGATGTGAGGCAGAACAGAGTGAGCCAGAGGCTTGGATCAGTGCGGAGCAGCTGAGAGATGAAGAGGAGCCGATGGAGAGCTGCAACAGTCTCGAATGGCTGAGAGCTGGATTGGAGTGGATTCGAGGCCTGAATTAGTACAGGATAACTGAGAGCTGGATTGAAGTGGATTAGAGGCCTATATCAGGACAGAATGGTTGAGAGCTGGATTGATGTGGATTTGAGGCCTGGATCACTACAGAATGGTTGAGAGCTGTATGGGGAGGGGGGCGGATTAGAGGCATGTATCAGTTCAGAATGGCTGAGAGCTGGATGGCGGGGGGCGGATTAAGGCCTGGATCAGTACAGAATGGCTGAGAGTTGGATTGGAGTGGATTAGAGGCCTGTATCAGTACAGAATGGCTGAGAGCTGGATGGGGGCGGATTAAGGCCTGGATCAGTACAGAATGGCTGAGAGTTGGATTGGAGTGGATTAGAGGCCTGTATCAGTACAGAATGGCTGAGAGCTGGATGGGGGCGGATTAAGGCCTGTATCAGTTCAGAATGGCAGAGAGCTGGATGGGGGCGGATTAAGGCCTGGATGATTACAGAATGGCTGAGAGCTGGATGAGGTGGCATTAGAGGCCTGTATCAGTACAGAATGACTGAGAGCTGGATTGGAATGGATTAGAGGCCTAGATCACTACAGAATGACTGAGAGCTGGATGGGGGCAGATTAGAGGCCTGGATCAGTACAGAATATCTGAGAGCTGGATGGCGGCGGATTAGAGGCCTGTATCAGTACAGAATGGCTGAGAGCTGGATGTGGGCGGATTAAGGCCTGGATCAGTACAGAATGCCTGAGAGCTGGATGAGACGGCATTCGAGGCCTGGATCAGTACAGAATGCCTGAGAGCTGGATGAGGCTGCATTAGAGGCCTGGATCAGTTCAGAATGGCTGAGAGTTGGATTGGAGTGGATTAGAGGCCTGTATCAGTACAGAATGGCTGAGGCCTGGATCAGTACAGAATGGCTGAGAGCTGGTTGGGGCAGGATTCGAGGCCTGGATCAGTACAGGATGGCTGAGGCCTGGATCAGTACAGAAAGGCTGGGAGCTGAATTGGAGCAGACTGGAGACTTGGAGCGGAGCGAAAGCGGTAATTGGACTGGAGGTGGTTGTGGAGCTGGGGGAAGCTTGCTGTGAAGGTGATAGGTACATGCAAGTGGGTGGGGGTTGGGGAGCATTGATGGGGATAGGTCAGTGTGGAGTGGATAGGTGGGAAGGAAATGGACAGGTGGGACAAGTCAAGTGGAGGATCGGGTCTGAGATGAGGGGGGGGGTGGAAGATGAGGAAACGGGTGAAGTCAACATTGATGCTGTGTGGTTGGAGGGTCCGAAGGCGGAAGATGAGGCATTGCTCCCCCCAGGCGTGAGGTGGGCTGGATTTTGCACTTTGTAGCTCAGGGTGTTGGTGCCCTGGCTTGATAGGTTGGCGAAGAAGCAAACGGTGGTAAGACATGGAGCAGATGGTGACTGAGAGCAGTTAAGAGGGAAGGTGGTTAAGCACCATGTTGAGAGATATAGTGAGGAAATAGAGGGAAATGGTCGTATATGCAGCAGAGGTTTGGTGGGCTTAACGGTTTTAAAGTTAGGACGGCTCTTGCTTGGAGAGGGAAGAAAGGTATACCAAAGACTGCCCGAGCAAACTTGGGTGTTAACGTAGCAGTGACAAGACAAGTCACAGCATAACAGCACTGCCTCCAGAAAAACCGCAATTCTGATTCTGCCATTGGTTTGTAAATCAGGGGAGAGCGCGAACGCAGTCCCCCACTACCACAAATTTTGCAGTCGAGTATCCCGCATTTGGGGACATCGCAGGCGTCAGCACACCCGAAGTGCAATGGGATAGCCTCATACTGGGATCGCCACCCTTTTTTTATTTCAAAAATATACTTTATTCATAAATACTTTGATCTATACAACTGGACATGTTACACACATGTACACATTCCATTTCTTTGCGTATCGAGACAGTGTAATCATTTTTATTTACAGGTTGATGCGATTACATTGTGCTGAGGCGTCAGCAGATCCCAAATGACTGCGCGGGCCCCCTGTTCTTCTTTAGGCAGGCAGATGTTACACAGTGGTCTTTCCCCACCGCGCCTTGGCGGCAGCTGCCCCAAGCTTCAGCGCGTCCCTCAACACGTAGTCCTGGGCCTTGGAATGTGCCAGTCTGCAGCACTCAGTCGGGGTCAACTCCTTCAGCTGGAAGATCAGCAGGTTTCGGACCACCCAGAGAGCGTCCTTCACCGAGTTGATGATCCTCCAGGCACAGTTGATGTTCGTCTCGGTGTGCGTACCGGGGAACAGGCCGTTGAGCACGGAGTCCCGCGTCAAGGCGCTGCTCGGGACAAACCTCAACAAACACCACTGCATTCCTCTCCAGACTTCCTCTGCGTAGGCACATTCCAGAAGGAGGTGTGTGACAGTCTCGATCTCCCCCGCAGCCACTTCGAGGGCAGCGGGCGGTGCGGCTGAGAGTCCGGGCGTGCATAAAGGATCTCACAGGCAGAGCCCTTCTCACCACCAGCCAAGCCATGTCTTGGTGCTTGTTGGAAAGTTCTGGCGATGAGGCATTCTGCCAAATGACTTTGACAGTCTGCTCAGGGAACCGCTCGATAGGATCCGCCCTCTCCTTTTCCCGAAGGGTCTCAAGAACACTACGTGCTGACCACTTCCTGATGGACTTGTGGTCAAAGGTGTTTTTCTTCATAAACTTCTCCACGAAGGACAGGTGATACGGAACGGTCCAACTACTCGGATGTTCCGCGGCAGCGAGGCCAGGCCCATCCTTCGCAACACCGGGGACAGGTAGAACCTCAGTACGTAGTGACACTTGGTGTTTGCGTACCGGGGATCCACGCACAGCTTGATGCAGCCACACACAAAGGTGGCCATCAGGGTGAGGGTGGCATTGGGTGTATTTTTTCCCCTGTTGCCCAGATCTTTATACAGTGAGACCCTTCGGATCCGGTCCATCTTTGACCTCCATATAAACTGGAAGTTGGCCCGGGTGACTGCAGCGGCACAGGTTCTGGGAATAGGCCAGACCTGTGCCACGTATAACAGCAATGACATTGCCTCACACCTGATGACCAGGTTTTTTCCCGCGATGCAGAGCGACTGTAGCTTCCATCTGCCCAGTTTCTGCCTCACTTTGCTGATACGCTCCTCCCAAGACTTGGCACACGCCCCAGCCCCCCCGAATCAAATACGGTGAAGGGGATCGAGGATTGGTCGGCCCAGTTCCCGAAGAACATGGCCTCGCTCTTGCCTCGGTTTACCTTGGCCCCCGAGTACCCATTCGAATTGGTCACATATGCACATGAGTCTGTGCACGGACAGCGGATCCGAGCAGAAAACGGCGATGTCATCCATGTACAGGAGGCCTTAACCTGCAGGCCCCCGCTGCCAGGAATAGTCACCCCTCTCAGGCTCGCATCCTTCCTGATGGACTCAGCAAATGGCTCTATGCAGCACACAAACAAGGCAGGAGAGAGAGGGCAGCCCTGCCTGACTCCAGATCTGACTGGGAAGCTATCTGATTCCCACCCATTGATTGAGACTGCACTGACAATGTTGGTGTAGAGCAGTCTGATCCAATTGCAGATTCCCTCCCCAAAGCCCATTTTGGAGAGAACATCTCTCATATACCTGTGTGATATCCTGTCAAAGGCTTTCTCCTGGTCCAGGCTGATCAGGCAGGTGTCCAACCCTCTGTCCTGCACAGAGGCGATCGTATCCCTGAGGAGTGCGAGACTCTCAGCGATCTTCCTGCCCGGCACAGCACAGGTTTGGTCAGGGTGAATCACCGACCCTAGAGCAGACCTGACCCAGTTGGCGATTACCTTTGACAGAATTTTGTAATCTGCATTCAACAGTGAGATTGGTCTCCAATTTTTGAGTTCCTCCCTCTCCCCCTTCCGCTTGTAGATGAGGGTGATGATGCCTTTCCTCATGGATTCACTCATGGTACCTGCCCGAAGCATACTGACATACACCTCCAGCAGGTCCTGGCCAATCAAGTCCCACAGAGCGGAATAGAGCTTGACCGGTCAGCCGTCACTCCCGGGAGTTTTATTCTTTTCGAAGGACTCAAGGGCTTTGGTCAGCTTGTCCAGAGATAGCTGCTGGTCCAGCGTCTCGCGTGTTCTGTCGTCTAAGACCTCCGTGATAGAGGACAGGAACAACTGGGAGGCCGCGCTGTCGGTCGGCTTCTGGTCATACAGACTGGCATAGAAGGATTTACTGATCCTCATGACGTCAGCCTGAGATGACGTTATTGAGCCATCTTCTTCCTTCAGGCTGCTGAGCACAGAGCTCTCTTTGTGCACCTTCTGGAAGAAGAAACGTGAGCACGTCTCGTCCTGCTCCACCGAGCGGACCCTGGACCGGAAGATTATCTTGGAGGCCTCCGAGGCAAAGAGCGAGGCTTGCTGGCCCTTCACCTCCTTGAGGTCCTCCGTGACATCCACCCCCATCGTCTGCAGCAGGAGCAGGTTCTGCATACTTTCCTGGAGCTGGGACAGTTTTCCCCGCCTCTCTCTCGCCTCCTGAACACCTTTGAGGATGAAGAACCTCTTGATGTTCCCTTTTACTGTTTCCCACCAGTCCGCTGGGGACTCAAAGAGGGGCTTCACGGTTCTCTAACCTGCGTAGTCCCTCTTGAGCTCCTCAATGTTTCCCGGGGTCAACAGCTTGGTGTTCAGCTTCCACGTTCCCTTACCAGCCTGCTGCTCGTCCTGTAGGTGACAGTCGGCCAGCAGGAGGCAGTGGTCGGAGAAGAACACCAGCTTGACGTCGGTGAATCTGACTGAGAGCATTTGGGACACAAATAGGTAATCTATCCTTGAGGCAGCACACAGTGGACTGGAGGCCTGGTGTGGTGTGGTGAGGCTGAGAGTGGCTGAGAGAACAGAGTGGGCTGGAGGCCTGGGTCAGTGCAGAGCAGATGTGAGTAAGAACAGTTTGAGCCAGAGGTCTGGAACAGTGCAGAGCAGCTGAGAGCTGAAGAGGAGCCGATGGAGAGCTGCAACAGTCTCGAATGGCTGAGAGCTGGATTGGAGCGGATTCGAGGCGTGGATCAGCACAGAATGACTGAGAGCTGGATGGGTGCGGATTAGAGGCCTGTATCAGTACAGAATGGCTGAGAGCTGGATTGGGGCGGACTAGAGGCCTGTATCAGTACAGAATGGCTGAGAGCTGGATGGGTCCGGGATCAATACAGAATGGCAGAGAGTTGGATTGGATGGGGCAGAACTCAAAAATTGGAGACCAATCTCACTGTTGAATGCGGATTACAAAATTCTGTCAAAGGTAATCGCCAATCGGGTCAGGTCTGCTCTGGGGTCGGTGATTCACCCTGACCAAACCTGTGCTGTGCCGGGCAGGAAGATCGCTGAGAGTCTCGCACTCCTCAGGGACACGATCGCCTACGTGCAGGACAGAGGGTTGGACACCTGCCTGATCAGCCTGGACCAGGAGAAAGCCTTTGACAGGATATCACACAGGTATATGAGAGATGTTCTCTCCAAAATGGGCTTTGGGGAGGGAATCTGCAATTGGATCAGACTGCTCTACACCAACATTGTCAGTGCAGTCTCAATCAATGGGTGGGAATCAGATAGCTTCCCAGTCAGATCTGGAGTCAGGCAGGGCTGCCCTCTCTCTCTCCTGCCTTGTTTGTACACAATCACTAAGTGTCACTACGTACTGAGGTTCTACCTGTCCCCGGTGTTGCGAAGGATGGGCCTGGCCTCGCTGCCGCGGAACGCTCTGAGTAGTTGGACCGTTCCGTATCACCTGTCCTTCGTGGAGAAGTTTATGAAGAAAAATACTTTGACCACAAGTCCATCAGGAAGTGGTCAGCACGTAGTGTCCTTGAGACCCTTCGGGAAAAGGAGAGGGTGGATCCTATCGAGCGGTTCCCTGAGCAGACTGTCAAAGCCATTTGGCAGATTGCCTCATCGCCAGAACTTTCCAACAATCACCAAGACATGGCTTGGCTGGTGGTGAGAAGGGCTCTGCCTGTGAGATCCTTTATGCACGCCCGGACTCTCAGCCGCACCGCACGCTGCCCTCGAAGCGGCTGCGGGGGGGATGAGACTGTCACACACCTCCTTCTGGAATGTGCCGATGCAGAGGAAGTCTGGAGAGGAATGCAGTGGTGTTTGTCAAGGTTCGTCTCGAGCAGCGCCATGATGTGGGACTCTGTGCTCTACGGCCTGTTCCCCGGGACACACACGGAGACGAACATCAACTGTGCTTGGAGGATCATCAACTCGGTGAAGGACGCTCTCTGGGTGGTCCGAAACCTGCTGATCCTCCAGCTGAAGGAGTTGACCCCGACTGAGTGTTGCAGACTGGCACATTCCAAGGTCCAGGACTACGTGTTGAGGGACGCGCTGAAGCTTGGGGCAGCTGCCGCCAAGGCGCGGTGGGGAAAGACCACTGTGTAACATCTGCCTGCCTAAAGAAGAACAGGGGCCCATGCAGTCATTTGGGCTCTGCTGATGCCTCAGCTAAAAATGTAATCGTACAGACCTGTAAATAGGAATGATTACTCTGTTTCGGAATGCAAAGAAATGGAATGTTTACATATTTGTTGCATGTCCAACTGTACAGACCATCAAAGTATTTTATAAATAAAGTATATTTTTGAAATTAAAAAAAAATTAGGTTCTGATGCTCGTGTTCAGCAGACAGTGCTTTCAGAGCGCTGCTCCATCATCAGGTTGCTGTGGAGAATAGGACCATAAGACACAGAATTTATAGCAAAAGTTTACAGTGTCATGCAACTAAAATAATATATTGAACAAAGCGAGATTGTTGTTAAGTCTTTCATCATTAGAATATTTCAGTTCATTAATATGTAAATTGCAGAATATCTTTCAAGTCACCTTTTCAAGATAACTTAAGGTTTCATAACAAATGGTGATAATTCAGCTCAGACAATGCATTAAAGGTGTGAGGTTAAAGTCTGTCTATATCCCAACCTTTCCTGAAGAAGGGCTTTGATTCTATTTCCAACATGGAGTTTACAAAACATACATGTATTGACTGCCTGCAGATTGTGGATTGAGCAAAATAGAATGTATCTGCAAATATAATACTACCGATATAACTTCACCCTATCGACTAATATGTGTGTGCATGTGTTTGAGAGAGAGAGAGAGTTGGTATGTGCATGTGAGTAGGTGAGTGTTAGTGAAAGTGAGAGAGTGTGTTTGCATATGTGAAAGCTTGGTGAAAATGTGTGTGAGTGTGGGAGGTGTATGTTTGTGTGTATGAGAGAGAGAGTGTGTATGAGAGAGGGTCTGAGTGACTGTGTGAGTATGTAAGAGTGTGTATGTGTGTGAGGGAGAGTGTGTAGTGTAGTGGGGTCACCTGTAGTGTGACATGAACCCAAGGTCCCAGTTGAGGCCATCCCCATGGATACCGAACTTGGTTATCAGCCTCTGCTCGGCCATTCTGAGTTGTTGTATATCCCAAAGTCCCATTGGAGGATGGTCACCCGATGATCTGAGGCCAAATTTCCCTGACTGCTGAAGTGTTCCCCAACTGGGAGGGAACACCCCTGCCTGGTGATTGTTGTGTGGTGTCATCTGTTGTTGTAGCGTCTGCTTGGTCTCACCAATGAACCACACCTCAGGGCATCCTTGCCTGCAGCGTATGAGGTAGACAGCGCTGGCCGAGACAAAGATTGGGATACAGCCAGTACATGGTGGTGGTGTCCCCACGTGTAATGGTGGTATCCGTGTCCACACTCTGACACGTCCTGCAGGGTTCCCATGATAGGGATGTACAGTGTTGTGGTCAATGTTGTCCTGAAGGCTGGGCAGTGTGATTAAGATCTGGTGGTTGTTTAAAGGTGAGAACTGGAGGCATAGGGAAGGTCTTGGCGAGATGCTCATCCTCATTGATAACATGTTGCAAGCTGTGAAGAACATGGTGTCATTTTTCAGCTCCCAGGAAGTACTGAACAACAAAGGATACTGTTGGTTGCAGCTCGTATCTGTCTCCTGAGGAGGTCATTACGGGTACTCGCTGTGGCACATCGGAACTGGCAGTCGATGAGTTGATCATCGTACCCTGTTCTTTTACGAACATCCTTGAGCACCTTCAGGTGTCCGTCATGTTCCTCCTCATCTGAACAGATCCTGTGAATGTGTAGGGCTTGTCCATAGGGGATGGCTGTTTTAATATGTTGTGGGTGGAAGCTGGAGAATTGTAGCATTACGAGATTATCTGTGGGTTTGGGGAGAGTGGAATACTGAGGTCCACATCCTTGATGGAGATGCATGTGTCGAAGAATGAGACAGCTACTAAGGAGTAGTCCATGGTCAGTCTGATGGTGGGATGAAACCAGCAATTGGTGTTT
The DNA here is from genome assembly GCF_037043375.1 of Chiloscyllium plagiosum. Lineage (NCBI taxonomy): Eukaryota > Metazoa > Chordata > Chondrichthyes > Orectolobiformes > Hemiscylliidae > Chiloscyllium > Chiloscyllium plagiosum. The sequence continues at coordinate 48,156,125 of NW_028270173.1, forward strand.
TATTTATGATTTACAGCATCCAAAGTTCTTTCAGTTCCCTCCATAAACTGTCTGCCTTTCCACCCATTTTTATGTTGTCTGTAAGTTTGGTGATGGTACATCCCCTTCCTTCCTCCAAGTGGTTAATAGAAACATTTGTGATCCCAGCACTGACCTCTGGAGAACCCCATTGGTTACAGGTCACCCACCTGAAAAAGAAGCCCTTATCTCCACTCGGTGTTTCTTGGCAAATAGCCAATTCTGTCGCCAGGTCAAAATGTGCCAATGTGCATCGATGACACTTGGGGAATAAGAGAATCAAGAGAGTGCTTACACCCCAGGAAGAGCTCTCTGTAAGACAGGATTGCCCTATTTCTACATCAGATAGTTAATCAATTCTCCTCAGAAAGCCACAACTGATTGAGCCTCCTGTGTGCTCTCAGGCAATGTATTCCAGATCCAAACCACTTGTGCTGTTTCTCATGTCAGCATTGCGTGTTTTGCCAGTGGGGATCCCCAATCTTCATATTAAATAGACATCATTGGAGAAAATGTGGGAAATATTGCACAGAAACCATAGAGTCCCTACAATGTGGAAGCAGGTCATTAGGCCCATCGAGTCCATACTGACCCTTCAGGGAGCATCCCAACCAGACCCACCCCCTACCCTCTAACCCTGCATTTCCCATGGCCAATCCACCCTAACCTACACACTATTGGACACGGGGAGAATGTGCAAGCTCCACACAGACAGTTGCCCGAGGGTGGAACCGAAACTGGATCCTGGTGCCGTGAGGCTGCAGTGCTAACCACTGAGGCACCGTACCACCCATGTTTCCATATCATTGATTCAGGTTAAGGAGCTGCCAGCCAGGAAATGATGTCAATCTCAGACTTTATACTGTGGAGTGTTGGGGACAACAAATGGACATCTTTAAATTTGGGAAGGAATTTGAAGAAGTGGGCATGCAGAAACCATTCCTGTTTTTCGGATAACTCCAAAGGAAACACTTACAATTGTTGCATGGGAATGAGCATGAAACTTTGGAGGATTTGTTTCCACGTCGTGTTGCAGGTAGGGAATTCCCCATAGAATGGAGCATTTGAAGCAGTCACCATCCATCATTTTGACAGAAAGTTTGACCCATTCGTGACATAAAAGGGAAAAAGAGTGTGGCTTGTTGGGGAGGCGATGGGATATTGATACTAACCACAGCTCGAATCCCATTGCGACAGATGCTGGAATTTGAATCCTAAGAAATCAGGAATTAGCTGTCTTTAAAGTTTAGAGTTTTAGGTATCGTTGGTAAAAGGGACTATGGCGATAGTGTGAGTAAATGGGAACTGTTCAATCAGCCATGGCTACATTAAATGGCGGGCTAAATGGTCTGCTGTCCCTGTGTTCCCTGGGGATGAGAGGTGGTAATCACAACAGAATCAGGTTTGTGAGGTGTACTGATAATAACGTAGGAGAATGTGAGGACTGCAGATGCTGGAGAGTCAGAGTTGAAGAGTGTGGTGCTGGAAAAGTACAGCCAGTCAGGCAGCATCCGAGGGGCAGGAGAGTCGACGTTTCAGGCATAAGCCCTTCATGAGGAGGTAATAAATGGCAGAGAGAAAATCGTACGTGTGGAGAGAATTGCAAGTAAGTCTAGGAATTATGTAGGGTAGGGACAATCACGTGGACAATCATGAGGAAGGGCTTTTCACTTGTTTTTGTGCTGGAACTACAACTGGCCGTTATGTGCAGTGCAGGGGTTACTCCAGCAGAGGGAGGCAGTGGTCCATCTGCTGCGGTCTGTGGCGCTGACTGTGACTGGAGCTGACTGTTTTCCAGCATTAAGGAAGATATTCACCCCAGCTGCCTGCACAGTTACAATGCTCCCCTCACAAGATTACAACAAGAGTAGACCATTCAGCCTGTAGATGTTGCCCCACTGCTCATTTAGGTCATGGTTTTTCATCATTTATATCAATGATGTGGATGTGAATACAGGAGATATGGTTAGTAAGTTTGCGGATGATGCCAAAACTGGTGGATCCTGTCTCTCTCTTTCTTTCTCTCTATCCCACCCACCCCCCCCCACCCCTCCCCTGGTTTACAATCCACAGAGAAGACGATTCTGTAAGGTATGTTTATTGAGCTTTCGTTCTCTCACCCCACAGATACCCCTTCCAATCATCACTTCCCCCCTTTCACATTGTTCCATACCGCAGTAACTGCCACGTGATTGTCCCTACCCTACATAATTCCTAGACTTACTTGCAATTCTCTCCACACGTACGATTTTCTCTCTGCCATTTATTACCTCCCCATGAATGCCACTTCTGCATTTTCCTTCACTCAAGCAATTTTTCCGAGCCCCTGTTTCGAATTACCACTGAGGTCCGAGACCTGGGAAAAGTAATGTCAAATACAGTGTGTGCTGGAAATCTGCTGCAAACATCGGGGTCTGGGTGGAGAAACGCAGCAGATCTGGCAGCAGGAGAAAGTGAGGACTGCAGATGCTGGAGATCAGAGTCGAGAGTGTGGTGATGGAAAAGCACAGCTGGTCAGGCAGCATCCGAGGAGCAGGACAGTCAACGTTTTGAGCGTAAGATCTTCAACAGGAATGAGAGGGGGTGCCCAAGGGGGCTGAGAGATAAATGGGAGAGTGGGTGAGGGTGGGGGGGAAGGCAGCTGGGAATGCGATAGGTCGATGAAGGGGAGGGTGACGGTGACAGAGTGGAGGGTGGAACGGATAGGTGGGAAGGAAGATGGACAGTTACAATAGTTCAAGAGGGAGGTGCCGAGTTGGAAAGTTGGATCTGGAATTGGAGGGGAATTAAGGAAACTGGTGAAATCAACATTGATTCCATGTGGTTGGAGGGTCCCAAGGCAGAAGATGAGGCATTCTGCCTCCAGGCAGCGGGTGGCCAGAATTTGGTGGTGGAGGAGACCCAGGACTTGCAAATCCTTGCGGGAGTGGGAGGGGGAGTTGAAGTGGTCGACCACAGGGTGGTGGGGTTGTTTGGTGCAGATATCCCAGAGATATTCCATGAAACGTTCCACAAATTGGCATTCTGTCTCCCCAATGTAGAGGAGACCGCATCAGGAGCAACGGACACAGTAGTGTGTGGAAGTGCAGGCAAATCTCTGTTGAATGTGGACGGATGTGGTGGATGCCAGGACATTGATTAAAGTTGAGCAGGAGATAGACAGATGTTTAATTAGTGATGGGTTGAAGGGATATGGAGAGTGGGCAGCAAAGTGGAGTTGAAGCCAAGATGAGTCCAGCCTTGGTCATATTCAATCAAGGGGTTCAATTGGTCAGTCCCATTCCCACTTCTTGTGTTCCTACATTGTTATGTCAGTGAGATGCCTTCAGCAATAGCAGGAGAAAGTGAAATAGAAGGGAGAGAAAGACAGTGGAGATCAAGGGACAGCACGGTGGCACAGTGGTTAGCACAGCTGCCTCACAATGGCAGGGACCCGGGTTCAATCCCACCCTCGGGCAACTGTCTGTGTGGAGTTTGCACATTCTCCCCGTGTCTGAGTGGGTTTCCTCCAGGTGCTCCAGTTTCCTCCCACAGTCCAAAGATGTGCAGCTTCGGTGGATTACCCATTGTGTCCAGGGATGTGCAGGTTCGATGGATTGGCACAGTAAATTGCCCAGAGTGTTCAGGGCTGTGGGTCAGCATGGATTGGCCTGTGTTAAATAGTCCACAGTATCCAGGGATGTGCAGGATGGTGCATTAGCCACGAGGAGGGCAGGGTTAGGGTTGAGGATGGGTGTGGGTAGGATGGTCTTTGGAGGATTGGTGTGGACCTGTTGGGCCGAATATGGGGATTCTATCTCTTCCCTAAATGCACAAAGATTAATCTTGGTCTGCCCCATTCCCGGAGACACTGTGAGTTGCGAGCAGAGATCTGTTTAAGCGACAGACCCAGGGATACAGAGGTGTTCAAAAAGGCACCATGAATTCTCTATCATGTGGCCTCTCAGTGTGATATACCTGAGCCTGTGTAACAGAGGTAAAGTACAAACCTGCTCATCTCCATGCTCTGACTCAAAACAGCAAGCAACCAGCCACCAGTCCGGGCCGCACACTCTGGGCACTATTCATAGAGTAGAATCCTCACAGGACGGAAACAGGCCATTCAGCCCAACAAGTCCACACTGACCCTCTGAAGAGTAACCCACCCAGACCCATTCCCCCACCCTATTACTCTACATTTACCCCTGACTAATGCATCTAACCACATCCCTGAACACTTTGGGGTAATTTAGCACAGCCAATCCAGCCTTACCTGCATATCTTTGGATAGTGGGAGGAAACCCACACAGACACAGGGAGACTGTGCAAATTCCACACAGACAATCGCCCGAGGCTGGGATCGAACCCGGGTCCCTGGCGCTGTGAGGCAGCAGTGCTAACTACAGGACCATCGTGCTGCAGACTCAGGGGTGCGTCTGTCCCAGGCTGGGACTGGCTCATATACAAAACAAGTAGTGGCTCTATTTTGGTGTCCAATAAGAAACAATTTTCCTTTCCAGCTGTGACTCCTCAATTATCACAGAGAGCAAAATGGGCTGTCGCAGATTAACAATTCACTTCAGTATAGGAGTTGGAGGTCATGCTGTGGTTGTACAGGACCTTGGTTAGGGCCCTTTTGGAATACTGTGTTCAGTTCTGGTCTCCCTGCTATAGGAAGGATGTTGTGAAACCTGAAAGGGTTCAGAAAAGATTTACAAGGATGTTGCCAGGATTGGAGGATTTGAGCTACAGGGAGAGGCTGAACAGGCTGGGGCTGGTTTTACTGGAGTGTCGGAGGCTGAGGGGTGACCTTCTAGGGGTTTACAAAAACCATGAAGGATATGGAGAGGGTGAACAGCCAATGTCATTTCCGCAAGGTAGGGAGTCTAAAACGCAAGGGGTTAGGTTTACTGTCAGAGGGGCAAGGTTTAAAAGGGACTTGAGGGACAATTTTTTCACATAGAGACTGTTGAGTGTATGGAATGAGCTGCCAGAGGAAGTGGTGGAGGTTGGAACAATTACAACATTTAAAAGGCATCTGGATGGGTGTATGAATAGGAAGGGTTTGGAGGGATATGGACCAAGTGCGGGCAAAAGGTATTAGATTAGGTTGGGATATCTGGTCAGCATGGACAAGGTGGACTGAAGGGCCTGTTTCCGTGCTGTACATCTCTATAACTGTATGACTCTAATAGCGAACATGGTTAAACCATTCAGTTATTCATTTAATCTGATAGTTTTCGCACAATTAGGTTTGTATGGAACTAGACCGACCAGTCTGACTAGGCTGTGTGAAACCTCCCAAACAAACAATTCAGAGAGAAATGTGAATTATTGCAAGATTTGGGAACATGGTATAATCATTCAGTCATTGCAATGCATCAGTTCAAATACCTCAATGAATGTAATGCTCCAAAAAGCAAGGATTCTCCTCAAAATGAATCAGTCAGACAGGTTTGGAATGGGGTCTGAGTTAATTTGCAAAGAGCATTCAAATCCTCAATGAAATGTCTGCCTCCTTTTGTAATGGGAGAACATTGTCAGTTGATTCCCTGGAAACATTATCGTTACAGAAGTGAATGTGGGACGATATAGATTTGTACGAAGAGTAAATGATTGTGTGCCACGTCACATAGAGACAGGGTAATCCGGTTCTGGTGCTGCCTCACACTTTGTGCTGCAGCTCCCACCTTTATAAACCCAGCAGTGAAAGACCGACTGGGCCTGTCGCTGGGTCCCATCAGCGAGACACAGCACAAACCCGGTGGGGTTTCGGGTTGGACACTAAGCCGATTCTCGGGCTGGTGTCCAGGTCTGTCACGCCTGGTGGGGCCTGGAAATGGAACTTCTGCAGCAGGGTGGTAAAGAACAGGAAAAGCTCCACTTTAGCCAGTGTCTCACCAGCGCACACCCTCCGACCTGAAAAAGAACAGGGGACGGTCAGTACCTCACCCACACACACACAGACACACACACACAATCGCACACACAAACAGGCAGACACACACACATACACACACACACACACATATACATAAACACACACACATACACACACAGACACACACATACATACACACAATATACACACACACAAAAACACACACATACACACACATATACACACACGCAGACGTACACATACACACACAGACACACACAAACACGCATAGACACAGACACACACCAACACACACTCAGACACACACTGACTCCCCCACACACACCCACCCACTCACACACACAGACACACACACACACAGTCTGTTCATAAACCTCCATCTTCCAAACCCCCATCGCTGAAACCATCCCAATGGTCACCAACTGCAAGAAATCTCATTCCCACAGTGTGTCTCTCTATCCCCGTACAGACAGAACTCGAACAGCTGGGAGTACATTCGGCCCTTCATGCTCTTTGCTCATTCAATAAGAACCTGGCTGATGTGCTCCCTCCACCCACCCTCCCAAACCTTCTCCATTCCTATCCATTTAGTTCGGATCCAATAGCCTGGTCCTGAATCTACTCAATGACTGAACATCCACAGACCCTCAGGGCAGGGAATTCCAAAGACACACCCCACTCTGAGTGAGAGAACATTGTCCTCTCCCCTTCCGAAATGGACCCTCCTTTACTGTGAGACTGTCCATTGAACAGAAATGATGGAGTTTAATTCAGATAAATGCGAGGTGCTGCATTTTGGGAAAGCAAATCTTAGCAGGACTTATACACTTAATAATAAGGTCCTAAGGAATGTTGCTGAACAAAGAGACCTTGGAGTGCAGGTTCATAACTCCTTGAAAGTGGAGTCGCAGGTACATAGGATAGTGAAGAAGGCGTTTGTTATGCTCTCCTTTATTGGTCAGGGTATTGAGTACAGGAGTTGGGAGGTCATGTTGGTGCTGTACAGGACTTGGTGAGGCCACTGTTGGAATATTGCGTGCAATTCTGGTCTCCTTCCTATCTGAAAGATGTTGTGGAACTTGAAAGGGCTCAGAAAAGATTTACAAGGATGTTGCCAGGGTTGGAGGATTTGAGCTATAGGGAGAGGCTGAACAGGCTGGGACTGTTTTCCCTGGAGTGTTGGAGGCTGAGGGGTGACCTTATAGAGGTTTACAAATTTATGAGGGGCATGGATAAGGTAAATAGGCAAAGTCTTTTCCATGGGGTCAGGGAGTTCAGAACTAGAGGGCATAGGTTTAGGGTGAGAGGGGAAAGATATAAAAGGGACCTAACGGGCAACCTTTTCACCCAGAGTGTGGTGCGTGTATAGAATGAGCTGCCAGATGATGTGGTGGAGGCTGGTACAATTGCAACATTTAATAAGCATTTGGATGGGTATATGAATAGGAAGGGTTTGGAGGGATATGGGCCGGGTGCTGGCAGGTGGGACGAGATTGGATTGGGATACCTGGTCGGCATGGACGGGTTGGACCGAAGGGTCTGTTTCCATGCTGTACATCTCTTTGACTCTATGACACATCCCCTCTCCAGGACCTGAAGAATTATACTTATTTCAAATCTTTAAGGAATAGAGCACCAAGACCCTGTTCCAGGAACCAGCTCAGTGACTCTCTCTAAGGTAACTTTACCCTTCCTTGGGTGGAGAGACCAAAACTGTGACTGAGTGTGGTCCCACCAAACCCCTATGGGATCGCAGGACCTGTGCCACCTCCTGAGCTGAATTAGTTGACATTACTGGTCATAGCCTTCGTATTTAACTTCCCTTTTCCTTATTCACTCATGGAACATGAACATCACTGGCTGGGCCCAGCACTTATTGCCCATTCCTGATTTGTCCCATTGGGAAGGTGGTGGTGAGCTGGCTTCTTGAAACACTACAGTCCCTCCGAGCCACTCACCATCCTGACCTTAAGACCACGAGAAATAAGAACTGGAGCAGACCATTCGGCCCCTCGAGACTGTTCTGCCATTCAATAGGATAATGGCTCATCCCACATTCTTCACATCCACTGCCCTGCCTTTTCCATCTCCCCATTCCTTCAGTGTCGCTGGCTCAGAATCGTGGAGTTCCCTCCGTAACAGCATTTGTCTCCAGCGCACGGACTGCAGCGGGTCAAGACACCAGCTCACCACCACCTTCTCAAGGGGCGACTTGGGAATGGGCAATAAATCCTGGGCCCAGCCAGTGACACCCACATACCGTGGATGAAGTAAGAGCCAAATGGGGGAGCTCAACCCATTGTGAAATTTTGGAGCTTGCTCCCAGTTCAAATCAGAGCTGGCTCTCCACAGTCAGTTGCCTCACTTCAGAAATGGGAATATTTTAGGAACGGAACACACGGCCCCTTTTACAACCGGTTACCTGCAGAGAAAGGCATGAAGGCGTCTCTCTTCACAAAATTCCCATCAGCATCCAGGAAGTGAGCCGGGTTAAACTGGTGGGGCTTTTCCCATTGGGTTTTATCGTACAGCACCGAGGTCAATAAAAGAATAACAGACGTTCCCTAAAAAACACGGAAAGTCATTCTGAATGTGTTACTGTGCCTGTGTTTAATGGAGAGTGAGTCATGCAGGATGTGGAAAACCCAGTTTTCTCCCTGATCCTGTTAGTTTCACTAGATACCTCAGGTTATAACCGGCTCCACCTTATTGTCAAATGTAACGGCTCTTCCCCACGATTAAAGAAACTCAGTTCCTAAAATCCAAATTGCTGTTTGGCCTGCAGTGGGACATAATTACCTGCAGTGGAGGCTGGGTAGATTAGTGCACAGGGCCCTGCTGTTTGCTGACAGAAGGAACACGTACATAGATTGTGCCTGTTCAATTCAATAAAACAGGTGACTGCCTTTATCCAGTTCACTCTTCAGGGCAATCATAGTCAACCTGCCCAGTTTAAAACTTAAACAGAGCTTGGCAGTTAAGCGCCAGTCATCATTAACTGGTGCATTTGCTTTGACCTCTGTTAATCAGAGTCTACTGGCCAACCAATCAGCACTCTCCTCTCATTCATTAACAATAATGTTACCTGCCCCTCTTCCGCAGTTATGTTAGAGCCCGGGTGTCCTTGGAGAAGGAGCACGCGGTGTCGACCAATATTCTGGGGTTGTTCAGGGAGAGGTGGGCGCCGCAGGGAGTGGAGTGCATTGTTTCTCCCTCCAACTCTTTTTTGATTTAGTCCCTACCCTCCCCTTCACTGTTTTGATCACACAGCACTGCCCTTTGATGTGAAGGGCAGTACTTGTCACTGGCCACCCGATCCCCTTCCCCGACAGAAAAAAGAAAGAAAAGAAAAAAAACAATAATATTACCCTTTTCATTGATGAGTGCAAAGTGTTTGTAACAGGATTGAGAGTCAGATGGCACATTTTAACCACATTTTGAAAAAAAGCATGTGTGAGGTGCGATTTGACGCATTTTAAAAAATACAAATGTGAGGTGAGATTTAAAATCAAACCTCTTCCCACAGTTAGTGACTGGGTTTGGAATGAAGTATGGTCAAGGCAGGGTCACATGAGGCATTCAGGAGAGCACTTGATGATTATTTCAATAGGACCAATGGCTTATGGGGGAAAGGCAGACGTTTGGTTCTGTCAAAATGCTAAAGAGAGCTAGTACAGATAAAATGGGAGAAATGGCCTCATTTTTCACCATTGAGGTTGTGTGATGGGAACCTTCGATGTGACTTTTTTTATTAGCAATTCTCAACATTGAAATTTCCCCTTTTAATTTGTTTCCCTTCTAACTCAGTTCCTGTATTTATTCAGAAAGTACCATCATATTATTACCATGGTGACAATGTTCCAAGTAGAACCCTTCTTCAGGACTGGGGTGGGGGTGAGGGGAGCTGCAGATAAAGGTGGGGGGGGGATGTGGGGGAGGGTTTTGGGTAGGAAGTGGGCCGGGTGGCAGGGAGCAGTGGAAGAGAGGGGGAGGGTCTGGGAAGGGAGGTTGTTTGAAATTGGAGAGTTCAATGTTGAGGCGGAGGATAATGGACATGTCGGAGAGGGTATGGGAAGGGGAATTGAAATAGGTGGTGGTTGGGAGGTCAGGTTGGCCAACTCCAACTAGACCCAACCCCAAGATCATCTTCCCCTCCCCACCCCTCTCTGCCCTTAGGAAAAAAACGCTCCCTTCAACAGTCCTTGGTTTGTGCCACTTTCCCACCAACATCTCCCCATCACCCCACATCCAACCCATGGTACCTCCCCTGCAGCCGGAAAAGGTGCAAAACCTGCTGGTACACCACTTTCCTCACCTCCCTCCAGGGCCCCAAACAGTCCTTCCAGGTCAGACAGGGGTTCACCTGCCTCACTTCCAACCTAGTTTACTGTATCAGGTCCTCCCAATGTGGTCTTCTCTACACTGGGGAGGCCAAATGTAAACTTAAGGAACGGTTCACTGAACCTCTCAGCTGGGCCCACAGGGGCCGACCTGACCTCCCAGTCACTGTCCATTTTAATAACCCTTCCCACTCCCTCTCCAATATGATCATCCTCAACCTTTACCATTGCCAGACCACAAGTTGGAGGAACAACACCTCATCTTCTGCCTGGGCAGCCTATGGCCAGGAGGACTCATCGTTGAGGTCTCCAATTTCAAATAACCTCCCTCTCCATCCCCTGACTCCCTTCCCAGCCCCTCCCCCTCCCTTCCATTCCTCTGATCGACCCTTCCTTCCGGCTACCAACTGGATACATTCCTCCCATCGACCAACCAGATCGTGCCCTCTCCCTGTGTTCACCTATTCCTACCTCACCACTCTGACCCCCCCTCCCCCACCCTATCCCCTCACCCCCACCCCCAGTCCTGAAGGAGGGTTACACCCGAAACGCCCACTTCCCCACCTCCTGGTGCTGCCTGACTTGCTGTGTCCTTCCAGCCTCCTGTTTGTTTATTTTGGTTTCCAGTCTCTGCAGTTTCTTTTGTCTCGAACAATGCTCCAAGTGGCACATATTGTGAAAAGTAAGCCTTGTATCTCTGATACCTTTGGAAGGAAATACCCTCTGAAATGTGTGTCCTCGGTTGTCGAATGAGCAAGGTTCGGGACAATGTTGGCAAACCTCTGGATTTCGTGAATCACAGCCTCAGTGTAGGGCATGTGTCTCTGGTCTTCTGTCCTCGGGAATCGACCAGCTCCTATCACCCGATCAATTTCATCTTGAACTTTCCCTGAAACAGACAAAAAGGTAAAGATCTTTGGATGGAGGGTAACAGTTTACAGCAGACTGAACTGAAGTGGAGAACTTTGTGTTGTTGAGTGACATGGAACAGGCTCGATCAGTTCCATTGCCAGTACATTCCCCTCTCAATACTTTGCTTCATCAACTCTGACAGGCATAAACATCAAACTGCCCCAAACACACAGCTGATGTGATAACACCCACTGTGTGCTAACCTCCAAGGTAAATTTTTATTGTTCACTACTGAGGACAATTTGACACTCTATTTAAAATAATTCCATACCACTATTCATATTTATTACCCGTGAGAAGGTTCCGATTGAAAGTGCTGATTTGTCGAGTGTCATAATTTCCACAAACAAAGTGCTGGGCAGGAAACTCGACAGGGGCAGGATGATCCCAGGAGGGACATTTTAGGGCCACCCCCAGAGTATTCCCCCCTCAACCTAGATCGAAAGTATAACAAATCAATCCAAGTGGCCCATCCCCTCTGCAGTGACCTGTTTATTGGGATAACTGTTCACCTCAACCTACATAAAGCCTTCTTGCCTTCAGTCCAATTGGGAATCAGACAGTGAGGTAATTATTTACCCAAGTGAATCAGACTGACAGAGGATCTGCCAGTTCTGTTGGATTCCCGATGTCCCTGAGGGAGGCTTTGTCTCTCTGTCAGAGAGCAAGAGAGGTCTTGCATACAACTTGTTCGAGACTTATCAATGCTCTGTCTCCACATTCCATGCTGTTGGTTCCCCTTGACCACAACGATCCACAAGATTGGAGTGTTCACTGTGCAGCTACTGGGGTGTTCACCTGGGCTTAAACTCAGGAAAATTGTGATAAATTGGATAATTCTCCGAACATCGATCCAGGTATGGAGCTCAGTGCTGGACTGCAAGGCTCCACCTAGTGGGATTGGTGTGTAGATGCAGGAGTATGACTGTGCCACACTGTCAACAGGTTATAGCTCTGCTCTCTTTCAAACCTGCACTCCCAGGTCTAGCATTTTCTCTGGTACTTAATAAAGTTTTTGTGCTCCAATTCCAGGGCAGAAATCAAATACAGAATTTAAAATGTGGATTGATGAGATGTGTCAAGATTGATTTTGTGTCTTTATGAATGTCACCCTGGGTATCATCCCGGAACCTGCAATGAAAGTTGTCTCCTCTGTGCCCAGAGGTGTCACCTTGGGCTCAAGCTCAGGAAGACTCCACTTGCTGGCTCACTAAAGATCAGCTCTTTCTAATCCCAACCATTGGAGGGGTTTCTGATTGAGATGGTCAATATCGTGCTGAGCCCAGAGCTGTTTCAGTATTGCTCTTGATGGTCACTGGGTTCCTGACTGACAATGTCTTGTCTTATTCTCAATCATATTCTTACAGGGGTCAGTATTTTACCCTGAGGTGAGCACCAGATGTAGATATGAAATGCCACGTGCCAAGACACTCATGACAGGAACTAACCTCCCTCAGGGAACATAAAGCACTGACTAAAACAAAACAAAGGAGAGTAGAGCCCAGGAACAGGCCCTTCGGCCCAACAAGACTGTGCTGACACGTGATGCCTTTCTAACTAAAACCCTTTTGCCTCTACGTGGTCAGTATCCCTCTATTCCCTGCCTGTTCCTCAATTGTCAAGATGTCTCTTAAACGTTACTATTGTCTCCACCTCCACCACCTCCTCCAGGCACTTACCACCCTCTGGGTAAAAAAAATTTGGCTCTCATATTTTTGTTAAACTTACCCCCTTTTACCTTAAATTGATGTCACCCAGGAACTGTCATTAAGGACTCCATCTATCCATGCCTCTCATAATTTGTAAACATCTATCAGGTCACCCCTCATCCTTTGAAATTATAGTGAAAACAACTGAGTTTTTCCACTGTCTCCTCATGACTAATGCCCTCTACACCAGGCAACATCCTTATCAACCATTTCTGAACCCTCTCCAAAGCCTCCACATCCTTCTGGTAGTGTGGCGATCAGAACTGTACACAATATTCCAAATGTGGCCTCACTAAAGTACCACACCACTGCCACATGACTTGCTAATTATTCATCCTCTATCCCTGACCAGTGAAGGCAAGCACGCCCAGATGTCTTCTTGACCTCCTTATCGACTTGTGTTGTCACTTTCAGGGAACTGTGGCCCTGCACACCAAATGCCTCGGTATGTTGGTGCTACGAAGGTTTCTGCCATTTACTGTGTGCAGTACTTCCCTCCTGCATTAGATCTCCCGAAATGCATCACCTTCCATTTGTCTGGATTAAACTCCATCTGCCATTTCTCCACCCAACTCTCCAACCAATCTCTATCCTGCTGTATCCTCTGACAATCCTCCTTACCATCCACAGCACCCCTGAACTGTGTGTCATCCACAAACGCATCAATCAGACCATGTCTGCATTCCCCTCCCAACCATCTATATACATTACAAGCAACAAGATACAATTTTACAAACAACAATATTATATTAGATTCAGATGCCAATTTATGCACAACCACCAAACTAACGGGCGGCACGATGGCACAGTGGTTAGCACTGCTGCCTCACAGCGCCAGAGACCCGGGTTCAATTCCCGCCTCAGGCGACTGACAGTGTGGAGTTTGCACGTTCTCCCCGTGTCTGCGTGGGTTTCCTCCGGGTGCTCCGGTTTCCTCCCACCATCCAAAGATGTGCAGGTCAGGTGAATTGGCCATACTAAATTGCCTGTAGTGTTAGGTAAGGGGTAAATGTAGGGGTATGGGTGGGTTTCGCTTCGGCGGGTCGGTGTGGACTTGTTGGGCCGAAGGGCCTGTTTCCACACTGTAATCTAATCTAAATCTAATCTAACAAACACAGAGTGAAGGATTCCTTACTCTGGATTTCTGGGTAGTTTACCATCAGAAGAAGTCCCCAGCAGAGGGTAGTGGAGGTGGTTTCTGTGCCAGCAGCAAACAGGTCAGTGATTGTAACCACGATATCCTTTTTCTTACTCTCTAAATCTTCACCTCCCAGCTCCTTCAAGACAAAATGAAACAAAGGAGAGTGTGTCGCCTCCTTCAGGAAAATATTCAGCTCCATAAATGTCTGGACAGTGGTATGTGTGCCCGAGGATAGTGATCCTTCCAGCCTGTGGTCATGAATGTCACGATGACAATGACAGACTTGGCAGATGGAATACAATGCAGGGAAATGGGAAGTGGAGGGAGGAGAAATACACTCACTCATGGTCAGGCTTTGGGGAGGCAATAGACTTCACCAATTTGAAGGTGGAGGGACAGGTCGGGAAGTCCTTTAAAGCAACTTTATAGCTTTTGTTGGACTGAGTACGTACATCAGGAAGTTAACCCACACCATTCTGTTTTATATACAAACATATATAAAAATCTGGTGAGGCCTCAGCTGGAATATTGCATCCAGTTCTGGTGTCACACTTTTGGGAAAATGTCAATGCTGGGGCGTGGGTGCAGGGCAGATTTACTGAAGGGGAGAAGATCAAGGGGAGATTCGATAGAACCGTTGAAAATCATGAATGGGTTTGACTGGATAAGTAAGGAGAGACTGATTGCAGGAGCAGGGTGGGTCAAGGGACAAGTCCAGTAGGAGGGGGCAACAAGGAGCACTCTACTGTAATGCGATGCTGAGTGACTGGAATTCCTGACACAGACACAAAGCTACATTCACACGAGAGTCGGGGATATACTTGAAGGGAAATAAGTGACAAGGCAGTGGAGAAAGAATAGGGGAGTGGGATAGCTCTACCAGGGAGCAGCTATCGATATGATGGGCCGAGCGACCTTCCCCTCTGCTGTATCACCCTCCAATTCTCTGAAGGAAAGTTGCCTTTCCTGTCTGAGTTCACCATTAGGTTTCAATTCACTCTGGCAGCTCAGCAGAGATGAAGGGGCAGGACTTAATGAATGTGGGGTTTAAATTCATTAAAGAGATTGATTTCCGAGTCAAAATGAGAATAGTGTGGCTCCAAAGCACTGAACAACAGATCCAGGTGTAATTTCAAGGGCAGTGTTCGGGGAAAATAATGTGTAAAATTAGGAAAGACATATTTCTCAGTTATATTACTCATGAGACTATATTCTGCACACATTGAGCATCCACGTGATGTCATGAGCACTACGATGAGATAAATAATCAGATACAGTGAGCGCTTGAAGCTACACATTCGTAGTTGTATCCAGAAACAAGGGGCAGCACTGAGCGACATTTTAACAGATGTTTGACACAGAATCTTCCTCCATCAAAACCCACAAAGTCCTGGTGTGGAGTCTGAAATCTGGGGAGATTCCCCTGAGTGCTGAAGAGGTGTGTCACTGTACCTGCTGATGCCTCAGAATTAAGGCCTCGCTGAGTGTCTGGATGCTGTTCTCGCTCAACGTCTCTTTGGCAGCTTTGAAGAAACCTTCAAAGATTTCATGCATGTTCACTTGATTTTGAATAATCTTCCTGCGGCTCGGAATCAGAAATCCCAGAGATGGGAAAGAGTTGAACAGCTGGATTGGAACAAAAACATAAGGATCAGGCCTTTGGAGGATCCAGTGATCGCTCGTCCACGGTCAGTGCAGCAACTACTTACATTCAGTGATGCTTCATGGGAGATAGGAGATTGTCATGGCAACACCGCACTTCCTCTCCTCTCCTCAGTGCCCCCACCCCAACCCATAAACCCTCCAAATTTACAGCTTTAGTTTGAATGCTTTAGCTCTCATCCAGAATGGGTGACCTATCAGCTATCATCTGTTACATATGGATTCCAAAACTCAGATACAGGTCAGACCAAGTAAGGACAGCAGATTTCCTCCAAATTAGTGGACCAGCTGGGCTTTTCTTGCCAATTATATTCATCATTATACTCTTAAATCCAGATTTGTATTGTTAAAGCGAATTGAAATTCCGCCATCCACCACAGCAGGATTTGAACCCAGCTCCCCCAGGTCACTTGCATCATTTTCCTTCATGTGGGAAGCTGAGGGAATCACATCTCTTGAAAGCATTACCCCTGCCCCCACCACACCCCGACCCCACCCACTCCCTCTCCATATCAAGAGTCTGTGAGAATGATTCCACTTCGGGGAATCTTTCTGTGATTCTATAAAATACCTCATTTCATTCTAAATGAGTTCAGAAAACTCATTCCGGTGACAACACGTTCAGAGCCAGGCCAGGTTAATTTTGTCAGTGCTGAAAGAGGGCCATTGGACCTGAAACTTTCTCTCCTCAGAGACTACCAGACCTCCTGGGTCTTTCCAGCAACTTCCCAACCATTTTCTGATTGCCAGCAGTTCTTTGCTTTATTTTAAAATAGTTTTCCACGTTTATTTTCTGACCAAAAGTTTTCCAATTTAGCCCACGTAGGCCTGTCGCACATATCAGCATTTATGGCTGAGACACAATGTTAACAAGAGTCTTCAACCTGTAACAAGTCAGATGTGGAAACCGTCACACACACCAAATTGCAAATGACCTCAACACTCAGCCTGAGTACAATACCACAAAACGACAATTACATGTATTGGAGCTGTTCCCAACAGTCTCGTGTTCTCATTAACCATGTTTGTTAGATGGATAAATACTTCATTGTTATAATCAAAACGGTCTCCAAATATGATGGAACAGACGATATTGCTCACAGCCAAATACATAATCTGTGCAGTTTCAAAAGGCTGACCTGTGAATAAACACAGAATTCCATTACAAAAAGGCCTCTAAACAGTAATAATACTTCAATCATTGTCCTCTTTTACAAAGCACAAGTTACTCATATAAAACAAAGAACCGCGGAGGCTGCAAATCTGAAGCGACAACAGAAATTGCTGGAGAAACTCAGCACATCTGGCAGTATCCCTGGGGAGAAAGCAGAGTTAGTGTTTTAACAAACAACAGTACATTACTGGAACAGGCCCTTTGGCCCATCGAGCCTGTACTGATGCATGAAACCTTTCTGAACTAAAACCCTTCTGCCTCCACACACTCCATATCCCTCTATTCCCTGCTTCTTCAGGAATCTGTCCAGTTCTCTATTCAATGTTTCTGTTCTAAAGACGGGGACTCAAAAGGTTAGACCTGCTGAGTTTTGTCAGAATTGGGAAGAATTGGGATTAATCAGGAAGCAGGAAGTCAAAATTACAACAAAGTGCACATAGAAGTGCACAGTGTGGAAACAGACCCTTCCCTCCAGCTCTCCCATGCTGAACAGATATCTGAAATTAATCTAATCCCATTTGCCAGCACTTGGCCCATATCCCTCTAAACCCTTCCTATTCATGTACCCATCCAGATACCTTTTAAATGTTGTAATTGTACCAGGCTCTGCCACTTCCTCTGGCAGCACATTTCCACACACGCACCACCCTCTGTGTGAAGACACTGCCCCTTAGGTGCCTATTAAATATTTCCCCTCTCACCCTAAACCTGTGCCCTTTAGCTCTGGACTCCTCCACCCCAGGGAAAAGACCTGGTATATTTAACCTATCAATGCCCCTCATGATTTTATCGTCCTCTGTAACGTCACCCCTCAGCCTCCACACTCCAGGGAAAACAGCCCCAGCCTATTCAGCCTCTCCCTATAGTTCAAACTCTCCAAACCTGGCAAATTCCTTTTCCATCTTTTCTGCACTATTTCAAGTTTCACAGCATCCTTCCTGTGAGAGGGAGGCCAGAACTACACATAGTATTATAAAAGTGACCTAACCAATGTCCTGTACAGCCGCAACATGACCTCCCTACTCTTATACTCAATGTACCAATAAAGGCAAGCAGACCAACTACCTTCTTCACTATCCTGTCAAGAAACTATGAAAATGCACTCCAATGTTCAGCAATACTCCCCAGGACCTTTCCATTCAGTGTATAAGTCTGCTCTGATTTGCTATTCCAACCTCCAATTTATCGAAATTAAACTCCATCTGCCACTCACTGATCCATCAGCCCGTCTGATCATGATCCCATTGTACTCTGAGATAACCTCCTTCACTGTCCATTACACCTCCAATTTTGGTGTCATCTGCAAATGTAGTAACTATAATTCCTATGTTCACATCCAAATCATTTATATAAATGACAAAAACCAGTGAACCCAGGCACTGATCCTTGTGGCAGACCATTAGTCACAGGCCTCCAGTGAAAAGGAACCCTCCACCACCACCCTCCATCTTCTAACTTGGAGCCAGCTCTGTATCCAAGTGGCTAGCTCTTTCTGTATTCCATGTCATCTAACCTTGCTAACCAGTCTACCGTGCGGAACCTTGTTGAATGCCTTACTGAAGTCCATACAGATCACATGCACCACTCTGCCCTCATGAATCCTCAGTTACATCATCAGTAACTTGGAAACTCTCCCTAATCTTCCACATCCAACAGGAAGAGCACATCACCCGAATAAAGGCCATCTTCACACCATAATAATCTACAGACACAGAAAATAGCTCTGTCTTGCTGCTCTAAAAGGATAACTTAGTACCTACATTTTATATCTTTAAAGTATATTAAAGAGAGAGATCTCAATAAAAATATATAATCAAAAAATAATTGTATTCACAATTGTAGATTTACCAAAAAACACAATAAGGTTACACTTTAAAACTAGTCACTTCGCTGCTCCCCTGTTGTGAGATCCCCACATGGTTTCTCAAAGGTCAACTGTGAATTTCACTGTTTGTTCATTTCTGTCAGAATGAACTCCAATGTCCAGATACATTGATTACTAAACAGCAAAATCAGGCAGCTCTACAGGGTCATTGCTGGGTCAAATATCTGTGCAGGGTCACTGCTGGGTCACACAGCTGTGCAGGGTCACTGCTGGGCCACACAGCTGTGCAGGGTCACTGCTGGGTCACACATCTGTGCATGGTCACTGCTGGGTCACACAGCTGTGCAGGGTCACTGCTGGGTCACACAGCTCTGCATGGTCACTGCTGGGTCACCAGCTGTGCAGGGTCATTGCTGGGTTACACAGCTGTGCAGAGTCACTGCTGGGTCACACAGCTGTGCATGGTCACTGCTGGGTCACACAGCTGTGCAGAGTCACTGCTGGGTCACAAAGCTGTGCAGGGCCACTGCTGGCCCACACAGCTGTGCATGATCACTGCTGTACAGGGTCACTGCTGGGTTACACAGCTGTACAGGGTCACTGCTGGGTCACACAGCTGTGCAAGGTCACCGCTGGGTCACACAGCTGTGCAGGGTTACTTCTGGGTCACACAGCTATGCAGGATCACTGATGTGTCACACAGCTGTTCAAGGTCACTGCTGGGCCACACAGCTGTGCAGGGTCACTGCTGGGTCACACAGCTGTGCAGGGGCATTGCTGGGTCACACAACTGTGCAGGGTCACTGCTGGGTCACACAGCTGTGCAGAGTCACTGCTGGGTTACACAGCTGTACAGGGTCACTGCTGGGTCACACAGCTGTGCAGGGTCACTGCTGGACCACACAGCTGTGCAGAGTCACTGCTGGGTCACACAGCTGTGCAGGGTCACTGCTGGGTCACTCAGCTGTGCAGGGTCACTGCTGGGCCACACAGCTGTGCAGGGTCATTGCTGGGTCACACAGCTGTGCAGGGTCACTGCTGGGCCACACAGCTCTGCAGGGTCACTGCTGAGTCACACAGCTGTGCAGGGTCACTGCTGCCTCACACAGCTGTACAGGGTCACTGCTGGGTCACACAGCTGTACAGGATTACTGCTGGGTCACACAGCTGTGCAGGGTCACTGATGTCTCACACAGCTGTACAGGGTCACTGCTGGGTTACACAGCTGTACAGGGTCACTGTTGGGTTACACAGCTGTGCAGGGTCACTGCTGGGTCACACAGCTGTGCAGGGTCACTTCTGGGTCACAGCAGTGCATGATCACTGCTGCGTCACACAGCTGTGCGGGATCACTGCTGGGTTACACAACTATGCAGGGTCACTGCTGGGTCACACAGCTGTGCAGGGTCACTGCTGGGTCGCACAGCTGTACAGGGTCACTGCTGGTTCACACAGCTGTCCAGGGTCACTGCTGTGTCACACAGCTGTTCAAGGTCACTGCTGGGCCACACAGCTGTACAGGGTCACTGCTGGGTTGCACAGCTGTCCAGGGTCACTGCTGGGTCACACAACTGTACAGGGTCACTGCTGTCTCACGCAGCTGTACAGGGTCACTGCTGGGTCACACAGCTGTGCAGTGTCACTGCTAGGTCACACAGCTGTACAGGGTAACTGCTGGGTCACACAGCTGTGCAGGGTCACTTCTGGGTCACACAGCTGTGCAGGGTCACTGCTGGGTCACACAACTTTGCAGGTTTATGTCTCCATTTCTAACCTCCCATGTGGTCTCTGTTTTGTCTCACTTCATTCTCTTTTTTCTAAACACTGTTGTTTTGATTTTTTCCCAAAGTAAACAAAGCAACAGCTTATAAAACAGTAATTACTTCTTCAAAAATTCCAGGAAATCATCTCCAACCTGAAATACCTCCATTATGGAGCAGCTGTTACAGCCACTATTTTTTCCCGTCCTCCACCTCAGGATCCTCCAGTTTAAAAAATGACTTGGCAGCGGTGGGATTCAAACCTACATCTCCGAAGGGAGTGGAGTGTGGGAGCAAGACAAAGATTCTGCCAAATTAAGGAGCAGGGCAGTTTCATTGTCAGTGAAAGTAATGATTTATGGTAAATTGGTGAATTGAGGGTTGGGGGTCGGTTTCACTCAGTTGGCTGGACTGTGATGCAGGAGAACACCACCTATTTGTGACACCTCCGATACTGAAGCAGTCCGTGTTCGCAGGCAAAAAGATCCGGACAATATCCAGGATTGAGCTGACAAGTGACAAGTAACATTCATGCCACATGGATGCCAGACTAATACCATCACCAATAAGAGATAATCTAATTTTTATCCCTTAACAATCAAGATCATTACCATTACTGAATCTTGTTTTAGGATTAGTGGTGCTGGAAGAGCACAGCAGTTCAGGCAGCATCCGAGGAGCAGCAAAATCGACGTTTCGGGCAAAAGCCCTTCATCAGAAATAAAGACAGAGAGCCTGAAGCGTGGAGAGATAAGCTAGAGGAGGGTGGGGGTGGGGAGAAAGTAGCATAGAGTACAATGGGTGAGTGGGGGAAGGGATGAAAGTGATAGGTCAGGGAAGAGTGTGGAGTGAATAGGTGGAAAAGAAGATAGGCAGGTAGGACAAGTCATGGGGACAGTGCTGAGCTGGAAGTTTGGAACTAGGGTGAGGTGGGGGAAGGTGAAATGAGGAAACTGTTGAAGTCCACATTGATGCCCTGGGGTTGAAGTGTTCCGAGGCGGAAGATGAGGTGTTCTTCCTCCAGGTGTCTGGTGGTGAGGGAACGGCGGTGAAGGAGGCCCAGGACCTCCATGTCCTCGGCAGAGTGGGAGGGGGAGTTGAAATGTTGGACCACAGGGCGGTGTGGTTGATTGGTGCGGGTGTCCTGGAGATGTTCCCTAAAGCGGTCTGCTAAGAGGCGCCCAGTCTCCTCAATATAGAGGAGACTGCATCGGGAGCAACGGATGCAATAAATGATATTAGTGGATGTGCAGGTAAAACTTTGATGGATGTGGAAAGCTCCTTTAGGGCCTTGAATGGAGGTGAGCGAGGAGGTGTGGGTGCAGGTTTTGCAGTTCCCACGGTGGCAGGGAAAGGTGCCAGGATGGGAGGGTGGGTTATTTGGGGGCATGGACCTGACCAGGTAGTCACGGAGGGAACAGTCTTTGCGGAAGGTGACGGGGGTGGTGGGGTCTTTTTGGAGGTGAAGGAAATATCATCAGATGTTGTGGTTTATGCGAAGGTTGGTAGGGTGGAAAGTGAGCACCAGAGGTGTTCCGTCCTTGTTACAGTTGGAGGGGTGGGGTCTGAGGGCGGAGGTGTGGGATGTGGACGAGATGCATTGGAGGGCATCTTCAACCACGTGGGAAGGGAAATTGCGGTCTCTAAAGAAGGAGGCCATCTGTGGTGGAACTGGTCCTCCTGGGAGCAGATACGGTGGAGGCGGAGGATTTGAGAATACGGGATGGCATTTTTACAAGAGGCAGGGTGGGAAAAGATGTAATCCAGGTAGCTGTGGGAGTCAGTGGGTTTGTAAAAAATGTCAGTGTCAAGTTGGTCATCATTAATGGAGATGGAGAGGTCCAGGAAGGGGAGGGAAGTGTAAGAGATGGTCCAGGTAAATTTAAGGTCAGGGTGGAATGTGTTGGTGAAGTTGATGAATTGTTCAATCTCTTCGCGGGAGCATGAGGTGGCGCCAATGCAGTCATCAATGTAGTGGGGAGTGGTGCTGGTGTAATTACGGAAGATCGACTGTTCTATGTAGCCAACAAAGAGACAGGCATAGCTGGGGCCCATATGTGTGCCCATGGCTACCCCTTTGGTCTAGAGGAAGTGGGAGGATTCGAAGGAGAAACTGTTAAGGGTGAGGACCAGTTCGGCCAAACGAATGAGAGAGTCGGTGGAAGGGTACTGTTGGGGACGTTGGGAGAGGAAAAAAACGGAGGGCTTGGAGGCCTGGTCATGGCGGATGGAGGTGTAGAGGGATTGGATATCCATGGTGAAGATGAGGCATTGAGGGCCAGGGAAACGGAAGTTTTGGAGGAGGTGGAGGGCGTGGGTGGTGTCTCGAACGTACGTAGGAAGTTCCTGGAGTTTTTACCATTACTGAATCCCTTACTTTCATTGAGGTTACCATTGACCAGAAACTCAACTGGACTGGTCACATTAACAGAGTAGCTTCAAGAGCATGCCAGTGGCTAGGAATACTGCAGAGAGGAACTCAATTCCTGATCCCCCAAAGCATGTCCACCATCTACAAGGCACAAATTAGGAGTGTGATGGAAATTCCCCACTTGCCTGGACGTGTGCATTTCCAACAAAACTCAAGAAGCCAGACGCCATCCAGGACAAAGCAGCCCATTTGACTGGCATCACATCCATAACGAACCATTCTTCCACTACCGATGCTCTGTCGTAGCTAGTATCGTGGAATCCCTACAGTTTGGAATAACTGGCCCAACAAGTCCACACTGACCCTCTGAAGACTATCCCACCCAGACTGATTTCCCTACCCTATAACTCTACATTTACCTTGACTAATCCACCTAACTGACACATCCCTGAACACTGTGGGCAATTTAGCTTGGCCAATTCATCTAACCTACACAACTTTGGACTGTGGGAGGAAACTGGACCATGGTGTGGAAACCCACACAGACACTGGGAGAGAGTGAAAACTACACAGACAGTCAACAGAGGCTGGAATCAAACCCAGGTCAATGGTGTTGTGAGGCTGCAGTGCTAACAACAGAGCCACCGTACCGCCCTTCAACCAAGCTATAAGATGCACTCCAAAAATTCACAAAAGATCCTTTGAAGCACCTTCCAAACCCATGACCACTTCCATCTCGAAGGACAAGGGCAGCAGATACGTGGGAACATCACCACCTGCAAATTCCCCTCCAAGCCACTCACCATCCTCACTTGGAAATGTATGGCTATTTTGCATAACTGAATCAAAATCCTGGAATTCCCTCCATCAGGACATTATGGGTCAACCTGGACTGGACTGGAATTGTTCAAGTAGACAGCTCACCGTCTCCTTCTCAGGAGGCAACTAGACACGGGCAAAAATGTTGCTGGCAGTCAGCAGTGCCAATTCCATGCGTAAAATTTTGAAAACATAGCATGGTGTCAATTCTCACACTGGCAGTGGTTGCAATAAAGGTCCCACCTTTTCAACCTCACCCCTTACCTGAGGCATGTTTAAGGTTAAACTCAGCACCAGTCATGTCTACTCAGTGAGAGAGAGGGACGGCGGTGACTTTACCTGTCAATTATGTCACACCAGGTCAAGGAGGAACAAACAGATCTTCGGGGTGAAATGAACCATTTGTTTGAACAACCAAATGTCTAAATTGACCCAAGAGTTGGGAAGAGCATGAGAAAGGCTGTTAATACCCCATCGCACCTAACTTTTAGCAACCACCGTCCACACTGAAGGCATGGAAGTAATTCAGTAAGCTTTGTGCAGGAGCAGACAACCAGACACAGACCATGTTGTGTCCGTGCTTACACACCAGAGTCTGGACTCAAATTACCCTCAAACTCCCTTGCCACTGCACCAATGTCACAGCCTGTTGTGTCCTGTGGGAATCGGTGTGCACGGACCAGCCCACATTTTAAAATAAGAAATCCCACAATGGTGCTTTCCACTCATCTCCAAGTTGCATTGGGACCTGGAACCTGAGGGCCCCCATTGGGCCACCCCTACAGTGACTGACCTGGGAGCCTCACCACCGCCGTAGCTCAGCAAGTCTAGGTACCTCGCCACCCACATCTCTGCTGTATACGTGAGAGCCTGTCACCAACACATGGAGGCGATGGTCAAAGGACTCGTGTGGCGAACTCTTCAAGCAGACCTGCCCCACAAGTGGCAGAATCTCTGCTGATCAGGCAGGACTGAGTTAAACTGAGGGGAAGCATAGACCTGAATCCTCACAGCAGCAGCAGCATTGGTATGTGGATGCTGCCCTGGAACATTATCTTGATCTAAAGTTGGTGTTGGCATCTTTTATTCAAGTGAAAATCTTTTCTGTAGATGTCAATTTCGAGGGAACCATGAATTCCAGCATGTTATGACCCACCAAGCACTCACCCTTGTGACTCTCAAACACATTGACAAGAAAGCTGGCTTCTTCATTGATCCTGTCTTCAATGGATTTCTTGCCCATGCCAAATCCTCGGAGAGCTGAGATCACAAACTTTCGGTTCTCCCGCCACAACTTCCCGTCGCTGAATATCACGCCTGAAAGTGACACACGAAAAGCTGATCAAATATTGTACACGGGTTCTGCTGTGAGTGCTGCCAAACCCCAGGTTTCTAACACCCTTTCCTTTCCTGAGAATTACACCATTCTACAAAAACCAAGACGAATACCATTGTATCCATGAGAGCTGTTTGGAGGCGTTAGCCCGTTGGTCTCCCTTCACAAGATTCCTCTTCATGTTGTCATTCTCAATTCCCCTTTGGATGTTCCTGTTGACCCTGCTTCCAGAACCATCCCAGGTACTGCATTCCAGATGACAATGAGAGCCGTAAAACCAAATCTCATCTTCCCTCTGATTGGTTTTTGTAACCAAGCGGCCTCTTTTGGTGTCGTCTGTCCAATTCTGGTCTCCCTCTGCAGGGAGGATATTATTAAGCTGGATGGGGTTAAGAAGAGATTCAACAGGATGTTCCCGGGATGAGAGAGTATGAGGTATGGGGAGAGGCTGCAACTTTTTTCACTGGAGTGTGGGAGGTTGAGGGGTGACCTTGTAGAAGTTTATAAAATCATGAGGGACATGGATAAGGTGAATGACAGGTGTCTTTTCCCCCCAGGTGGAGGATTTCAAGTCGAGGGGCATATTCTTTCAGTGTGAGGAGAAAGGTTTAAACAAGAGATGGCAACCATTGTTTTATACAGAGTGTGGTTTGTGTGTGGAATGAACTTCCTGTGGAAGTGGTAGAAGTGGATATAATTATAACATTAAAAAGGCATTTGGATAAGTACATGAATAAGAAATGTTTGGAGGAATGTGGACGAAGTGCAGCCAGGTGGGATTAGTTTAGTTTGGAATTATGTTCAGCATGGATTGGTTAGACCGAAGGGTCTGTTTCAGTGCTTTATGACTCTATGATACTATAATAACCCTCCCAATTTCTGTGTTTGTCAGTTCATATTTAAGATTGTCCCACAGTAAAATTATTTGTTGATTTAATATTGACCATCTACAATATATCACGTGAAGATTAATGTTCTGATGCTTGAGCAACATTTATGGAGTTAGACAAATTATTGACGCGGGGATTGTACCAGGTATTTGATGATTAACACCATCTTGAGAAATGTGATGAAAAATGCAGTACCTTGAGACAGCAAGGTATTGGCAAGAAGTTAATTGGCAGCAAATAAAAAGTAGGAAGGTAACAGGGTCTGACTGCCAACCCAGCAGCTTAACCAAGGGAGGGATGTGAGGTCTGTTAGCAGTTCGGGATCTGATCCCTGCCATTTAATATGACAGCAGGAAGCTCGAGTGTATTGGGGTTTTGAATGAGATGTCGAAGTTGCACAATGTATTTATGTGGATGTGTAAATGTAATGACTTTAATTGATAGTAGCCCTCCTCTCACGCAGCACAAATTTTGGTTGACATTACTTTGGCATTTTCTAGCAAAATGCAAGGTAACAGATTGATAGAATGTGTATTTCTTCAGCAAAAATAAAGGAAGTTTTATTGAAATTTAACAACATGCTTGTTTGGCTTGAAGTGGAGCATTGTATTAAATTCTGAGCGCCACATTGTTGGGAAATGCTTGAGCAAGGGTCGCCATCAGATGAATGAATGATGATCGCTTGTCAAAGGTGGTCACCTTGAAGAAGAGAAGGTTGTGTGAGCTTTTGGATGGAGATATCTAAGATCATAAGGGATCTAGTCAGAGTAGGTGAACACTGCATGTTTCCCATTGGCTGGAATCAGATGGCACAGAGCTCATAGCATTGGCAAAAGAAACAAAGAGGGTTTGTGGAAAGACAAATTGAATGGTGATGATCAGAAGTGCCTGATCAATGGAAATTCAATGGAAGTTTTCAAAAGAGAATTGCATAAGTGCCTGACGAGGGAAAGCTTTTCAGCGGTGGAGGAAAGGGTAGGGGAGCAGGACCAGTTCAGTTGTAATCGCTGATAAACATTGGCCTAACCCAGGATTATTGGGAATGAAAAGCTTGGGTATTGATAATTGAGGGAAATAGTGGCTAAAATGCTACAGTTCAATATCATAACATTTTGTGTCACTTTGACCACCATGATCAGGTGAGTTGATTGAAGATGGAAATGATCAAAGAGTAACATAGAGATGAAAGAGGGAAATTACCACTTCGGAATGAAACTGCGTCATATATCGGTAAGTTTGGCCTCCCACTGAATTGATCAGCGTGATTCACAAGAGCGTCTTTCACTGCATCATAACCAGTCAACACCACTGCCTTCAGCGGTCCGAGCTCCACTGAAAATACACTGCCATATTTCTCTGCAAGCTAACAAAGAGAGATTTATTTCATTAAGGTTTTATTTCTAATCAGCTGTAGCACAAATCATGGGCGAAAAATGAAGGAAAGAATATTAATCCCCACTTCTTAAGAATTTGATGCCCATCTGTATTTTCCCTCTAGAAGGTGTTGGTGAGCTGCCTTCCTGACTCACTGCAGTGCAGGTGGGTAAACCTTCAATGGTGTTGGGAAAGGAATTCCAGAATGTTGAACATAGAAACAGAAGGAGGCCATTCAGCCCCTCAAGCTCCCTCCACAACTCAATGACATCATGAATGATCTTTGGCCGAACTCCATGTTCCTGCCTTTGGCCCATATCCCCTCATGGTTTTGCTTCATAAAACTGTATCTACCTCAAGTTTAAAACTAATAACTGATCCCACACCCACTGCCATTTGTGGAAGAGTGTTCTACCACCCTTTCTCATATCTCCCTCCCAAACGGTCTGGCCCAGACTGTGTCCTTTCGTTCGAGACTCTCCAAACAGTGGAAATCGTTTATCTCTATCCACCCTTTTCATGTTAACAATCTCGAAGATTTTGATCAGATCACCCCTTATCCTTCTAAATTTAAGAGAAAGCAGGCCTTATTTGGATCATCTCTCCTCATAACCTAACCCCTGAAGGACATGTATTATTCCTGTAAACCTTCGCTGTGTTCCCTCCAAGGCCATTCCATCCTTCCTGAGGTGTGGAGCCCAGACCTGCTCACAGTGCTCCACGTGGGCTCTGACCAGGGTCCTGTCTAACTGCAGCATAATTTATTCATCCTTTTGTATTCCAGGTATGAAGGCCAACATTCAACCAACTTTCTTGATTATATTCTGAACCTACTTACAATATTTCAATGATCTGTGCACCCAAACTCTCAAGTCTCTTTGCACACCCACTGTTGAGCCAGTGACACTGAAGGAACAGCAATACTTTCTCCTTGTAGATTCAGCACTAACTTACTTCCATGTTGTCATGGTCCCATGTGGCTGGCTATCTGCATCAGCGACTCACCAATATCATTGACCACACTCTGTGCATTCACGGGTAGGCCCAGTGATTGTTTTTTGGACCTTACTGCTGTTCCTCTGACTCAGAATGTAAGTAACCTTTTTCATTCTCTTGCTAGCTGCCTCTTCCAATTCCTGGCTTTTCCTCTCTAGTGTTATCTCCTCATTCCCATTCCCCCCGAAAAATTAATTTGAACCCTTCTCAACAGCATTAACATACTATCCCATCAGGGTGCTTGTCTAGCCTCTATTCAGGTGTAAACCATCCAGCTTGGACAAATCTCATTCTGCTCCAGAATTGTTACTAACCTCCGAGGAGTCTAAAGCTCACCCTCCTGTGTTATATCCCCTGGCATAATGGTCTCCTTCCTATCTGAAGAATGTTTTGAAACTTGAAAGGATTCAGAAAGATTTACAATGACTTTGCCAGGGTTGGAGGATTTGAGCTATAGGGAGAGGTTGACCAGGCTGTGGCTGTTTTCCCAGTAGCGTCAGAGGCTGAGGGGTGACCTTGTAGAGTTTATAAAATCATGAGGGGCATGGACCAGGTAAATAGACAAGGTCTTTTCCCTGCAGTTGGGGAGTCCAGAATAAGTAGGGATAGGTTGAGGGTGAGAGGGGAAAGATATGAAAGAGACCTAAGGGACAACTTTTTCAAACAGAGGATGGTACATGTGTGGAATGGGCTGCCAGAGGAAGTGGTGGAGGCTGGTACAATTACAGCATTTAAAAGGATCTGGATGGGTATATGAATAGGAAGAGTTTAGAGGGATATGGGCTGGGTGGTGGCAGGTGGGACTAGATTGGGTTGGGATATCTGGTTGGCATGAATGAGTTGGACAGATGGGTCTGTTTCCATGCTGTACATCTCTATGACTCTATAACTGTACGACTCTATGTGTCTATCTGCTTATCCCACTGAATATTTCCTGACCGGTGTGTAGCACTGTAAGTTATCCTGAGATTGCTGCCTTTGACGTTCTGCTGGCTATTTCCATTCCCAGCTCCTTCATCTCGAACTGCAGGGCCCCATCCCTCTTTCTATTGATGTGCATAGCCACTAGCTGTTCACCCTCTGAGTGTTCTGCAGGCATTCAGTGACGTTCATGAACCAGGAACCGGAGAGACATCACACTGCCCTGGATTCCCAACTGGGGCCGCAGAAACACCTGCCTTTTCTCCCAAGTCCCAAATTCCTTAGAGCTGTTGCTTTCCCAATCCTCCCCTTGCAAACCTACTCCACCCCATACCTAACCTTGGGCGCTCTCGGGTGGTACGGACCCATGGACTTCAAATTGCGTTGGGAAGCGGTGACTTTAATCAGCTTTCATTTTGTTCACGATTATTGGACTGAATTTTAAGATTTTTTTTCTGTTCCCCCAGCACCAGGTATTTGATGGACACTTGGCTCTGGGATATACCTCAAAGGAACACTCACTCTCACAAATCAGTCCCTTCCCTTTGCGTTGACCTCACTTTGGTTTTTTGATCAGGACATGAATTCCAGTGTTTTCCTGATCTTTCACAATGTCAATATCTCTGGTTCTAATGGCATAAAAAAAAGCCCAGAGATTTTCAATTCTCCCAGATCTTCTTCCATGATTTTATATCTATCCGCTCTATATTTTAAATATGTGATTGTAAGGATCTGGGAGAAAGTGAGGGCTGCAGATGCTGGAGACCAGCAGGTCAGGCAGCATCTGAGGAGCAGGAGAGTCGATGTTTCGGGCTTCGTCAGGAATGGCACATATTAATTTTGCATGTTAATTAAATTGAACATTTCCCAGATTGTCCACTGTGCCAGACTCTCTGAGCTTCCATAACTTTGCAATTGGTTTGTTTTTTTCTGTTTAGAGTCAAAGTCCGATCAGAGATCAGAGATCAGAGATTCTCAGAACACAGCCCCCAGGACTAACAGATTCCTCGATCAGGGATTAGGGATCTGCTTCAGTTTGTGGCTCTCTCGGTCTCTGTGAGCTCACACCGCCCCATCCCTCGGACAGTCCCCCAGTGAAGGATTCTCACTTACCCCCATGAGAGACCAGTCCAGCTTCTTGAGGTCCAGTTGGTGCAGGTTTCCGATCAGAGGAAGCAGGGTCGGTCCAGGAGGGAAATTCCTGGGAACTCTCCACCGAATAACGGACACAGCCAGGAAGAGAAAGAAGGCCAGCAGCAATAGGGCCAAGGTGTAGTCTGTGGGGAAGAGCTTGAGGAGAGCCATTGTGTCAGAGTGCTCAGACACCAGTGATGTTAGAGTGTGTTATGTCCTTCAGTCCAGTCCCCCACTGGCAAACAACAGCCCCCTTTTCCTGATTTGTCTCACTGAGTGTTTTTGAGTTTCAGTATAGGACAGCCTCTTGGCACAGAAGTGGTGCTGCCCTCTCTTGTAGTTCTACATGGAAGCTGTGTCAATTCCCACACCCCTCTCCAGCCTGTTTTGTCTTGTCTCATGAGGTGGACGTGCCTGAGGTGGTTTCTTGGCTTCGGTCGGGATCCCAGGATAACTGCAAAGAGGTGGAAAGTGCCACCAACAATGCCAACAAGTCACACGGCGTTCATAATCGGCTGACTGACAGGAGCATGTGAATCTATTTTAACGCATTTGGTATGCTTTCCTTTATTGGTCAGATCATTGAGTATCGGAGTTGGGAGGTCATGTTGCAGCTGTACAGTAGGACATTGGCCAGGCCACTTTTGGAATGTAGTGTGCAGTTCTGGTCTCCCTCCCATCAGAAAGATGTTGTGAAACTTGAAAGGGTTCAGAAATAATTTACAAGGACGTTGCTGGGGTCGGAGGATTTGAGCTATAGGGAGAGGTTGAATAGGCTGGGGCTGTTTTCCCTGGAGCGTCAGAGGCTGCAAGGTGACCTTATAGAGGTTTATAAAATTATGAGGGGCATGGATAAGATAAATAGACAAAGTATTTTCCCTGGAGTGGGGCAGTCCAGAACTAGAGGGCATAGGTTTAGGGTGAGAGGGTAAAAATTCAAAAGTTCCCTCAGGGGCAATTTTTACACACAGATGGTGCTGTGTATATGGAATGAGCTGCCAGGGGAGGTGGTAGTGGCTGGTACAATTAAAGCATTTAAAAGGCATCTGGATGGGTCTGTGAATAAGAACAGTTTAGAGGGATATGGGCCAAGTGCTGGCAAATGGGACGAGATTAATTTCGGATATCTGATCAGCATGGACGAGTTGGACCAAAGGGTCTGTTTCCGTGCTGTACATCCCTATGGCCCTATGACTATAACCCTTAATGAGATGATGAGACACTGTCTGGTGTGTGGGATTACTGAGATAACTGTGCAAAAATGCCTGTTAGTTTAAGTGCCACTCTCCTCCCCCTGACTGAACTTGTTCTCTCACTGACCAATTTCTCCTTTAATTCATCTCACTTCTGCCAAGTCAAAGGAGTGGCCAAGGGGACCTGCATGGGTTCCAGTTATACCTGCCTCTTTTTGGGGGATGTGGAACAATCCTTGTTCCAGTCCCACACTGGTCCCGGCCCACAACTCTTTTTTGAGTTCAACACCTTCAGATTGTGAACCACCTCCGACTTCTTCCTTTTCTTTTATTTTATTTGTTACCTTCTCCAAGTTATTCCTTTATAGCTTTATTTGTTGCATCCTCTGTCGCCATGCCCTCTCGTTCCCTCCCCCCACCCCAGTGGGACAGCCTGTCCTTTCCCATCTGGTAGTTAGACACACCATTATTCTGCCATTCTCTCCTTCCAAACATTAATCAACATCTTTTCTCCACCAGCACTCTACACCCCGCCAGCCCCACGCCCTCTCCCCCAACCTAACTATAGCATAAATGCTGCCCCCTCCCCCCCCACTTCATGTCAGCTCTGATGAAGAGTCATCTAGACTTGAAACATTACTTTGCTCTCTCCACATGGATGCCATCTGACCCGCTGTGATCTCCAGCATTCGTTGTTTTCAGTTCCTAACCCCAGTTCTCCCAGTCTCTCTGGACTTGCACTCCCCTCAGAATTGCATCCTTTAATTTGTTTTGCATCTCCTCTTGAAGTTGATGTTATCATCATCGCTGTTCAGGATACTTCCCAACTTTGGATTCATCTTCATATATTTAAGTTGTGTCCTCTCCGTTTAAGTATAAGTCATTCAATTACATCAAGAAAAGCATTGCTCCCAGGACCAACCGGTGAACAACTCCCACTAGAAACCTTCCTGCAATCAAAAACAAAACATCATTTTGCAGCAGTATCTAATTTCCCACACATTCAAACTCCACATTGTCATTGTCTCCTTTACTCCATGGGGCGTTTCCTCTGGCAGCAAGCCTGTTATGTGGCAATTTGTCCAATGTCTTTTGGAAGTCCCTGGATCCACATCAATTGCATTATCACAATCAGCCCTCCTGTGTAAAAGTTTCCATGTTCTGTCTGCCTCTCACTGCTATTGGTCCCTATTGATGTGAGCGCTGCAGCAGACCAGTGGGCACGCAGGAAGGACGCACACGTTTTTTGTGTGACATGATTGGATAGGTGTGTCGCATTCTTGAAGAGACTGTCTAAGATGATTGGATAGGTGTGCCACATTCTTGAAGAGACTGCCTGAGATAAGATGATTAACCCATTTGCCCATTCACTCGGATGGTGTTGAACTAAGATGTTCCCCGGTATCTTTATGAAATATATATCTGCGACAAATATCCGATATCAGAAAGCTCAGCTCGGTTTCTGAATAGCAATGATCCATTTGCTGTTTCTGGGATACTCCTGGGACCTTCGTCCCTCCCACATTGGCCTGAATCAGTAATCAGTCACTGCCGTTTGACTGGTGTTTGCCCTCTGATGAATTTGACTGTGGTTTTGTACATTAGGCAGTTGCATTGTCAAGCTCTGCAATGGTCTTACCTCTCAATGATCATCCACAGTCGTTTCCTGCATGAAAGTTGAAATGGATACCCCACCCATTCCCTCAACTCTCCTCTCTACTGCTTCTGAGAGAAGAGGTTTAAGCAGTGCAAATATTAAATATTCAGACAATCTGGTAAGCTAACCTCCTGCAAAGGTCATGGTCAAGCCTGTGAGTATTATTTCTGGTTCTCTCATCTATCAGTTTGGGGGCATTGACTTCAGCCTGAAGATAAATCATGTATTTTCCTTAAAAGAAAATTGGTGAGGAATTAACTAGGAAATGGGGAGGACTGTGTTGATCGAGGAGGTAATTTTAGTGTTAATGCTGAGTGATACCGGGTCAGTTGTTCATCGTACTTTGTCATGTCAGAGCATGGGAATATAGTGGCCATATTCTTATGTTCATAAATCTACACAAATGCTCCAGAGATGTGAGTTCAAATCCAAACGAGGCAGCTTGGGAAATTTGAAATAAATTAGTTCATAAATCTCAAATAAAATCTCGTCTGCTGAGTGATCATCACAAAAATGTTAGATGGTTGTAAAAACCTGTTAATGTTCTTCAGGAGAGGCAATCTGCTCTCTCCACCCAGTCTGGTCTATGACATGCATGTACCTGTCAGGGTGTTTTTCTCAAACTGCTGCCAATCCCTCCCATCGAGCTGTGATGTAGTTAGTCCCATTACTCTGAATACAGCCCAGGTCCCATGTGCTTCACCCAGTGAACTCTTCAATTATCTCTACATAAGGAATTAATATCTCACCAACACTTGTTGTACAATTGGTATGTTTACATCAAATACAGTGAGGTAATAGGCTACATGTGACCCTGGACCCACAGCCACATGCTTGACACTTAAATGCCCTCTGAAATGAATCACCAATCCATTGCATCAGCTGAACACAGTAGTGAAATATGAATCAAACTGGATGGATCACCCAGTACCAGTGCAGTTACTGGAAACAATAAAGGCACTCTCTGTGCAGTGACCCTGCACCCATACCTAGAGAGCTAAACCAAATTGGGAAAGCTGTTCCACAGACAGGTAAAGCAATAGTCAGCCAATGTATCAGTTCACCTCCATGCTGGGCGTCATTTGGAATGTTGGTAAGGCTAGAGGATGTGCTTTGCATGGTGACCTTCAATGTTGATCACCATGAGTGCATTGGCAGCATCCCATACTAGTCAAGGTGGCTGAGGCCGGATTGAGGGAACCAATATGAGCGATAAGCCTAATCTTCATCACTGTCCATTGTGCCGATGCATCTGGCCATGACAGCATTGGGACATGTGACCACCTCACAGCCTATCAGAAACAAAGCCCTGTCTTGATGCTGACGATAACATCCATCATGTCGTGTTCCATTACTGACGAGCTAAATAAGATAGACTCCATTCAGACACACCATCTCACGCCTGGGTATCCAGGGTCAGCAGAAACAGCAAAATTGTATTGATGAACAATATCTCATCTCATGACCTGACATTGACCAGTCAGGGCCTTATGTGTGAAATCAAATCCCCTTTCACTCCTCTATAATACAAGCCAAGCCTGTCCAACCTTCCCTTATCAGAAAACTAACATGTTCGAGGTATAATTCTGGGAAACTTTCTCTGAACTGCTTCCAAATGTCTTTGCGTCTTTCTTTAAATTAAGTGACAACATTGTCGGCAATAATTCAGATGTGATCTCAGCTGTGCCATGTATAACTGAAGCATAACCTGCCTACATTTTTATGTTCAGTTATTCGTGTGATAAATGATCACATTTGACTCGCTTTCCTAATTACTTGCTGCAGCTGCACACAAACCTTTTGTGCTTCATGCCCCACAATCCCTCTGCACCACAGGGCTGTGTAATCTCTCACCATTTCAAAAATATGGTTTCTTTGATTTTTCCTGTCAAAATTGACAATTTCACATTTTCTCATGTTATATCTGACAGGCAATTTGCACACAGCGAGCTCCAGCAGACAGCAATGTGACAATGACCATGCAATCTGATTTCTGGGATGGTGACTGTGGGCTTGGTGACTGGGAATAACATCCCAAAACCGTGTCGTGATGATTGTTTGTATCCTCCCGAACAGACAGTTTGTGACTTTGTCTCAAATAATACACGGCAGCTCAACAATGCAATACTCAATGTGTCCTACACAGGAGCACAAGCACTGATTTTCATGCTCAGGCTGAGAGTCAAAATGAACCCAAAACCTTGTGACCCAGAGGCTAAAGTGCTATAAAAGTATCACCATCTCGTCCAAACCCCGAATGTGATTGAGCTTCCTCTTGTCATTTAAATTCCAGCAATCGGATCTCAAGCTGATCCCTCCCTTGGTTAAGCTGCTGGGTTGACAATCAAACCCAGTTACCTCCCTACTTTTTATTTGCTGTTGAGATTGGCCAATTGCCAATGCCCTGCTGACTCAAGGTACTGCACTCCTTTCCCACGTGGCTCTAGATAATTCTCATCATTGAATTCCTGGCACAAGGAATAGTCCTGGAAATCATCCAGACTTTCTGTGGGCTTTATCAACCAAACCTCCCCGTGCGTCAACAATTCTTTTAACTCCATAAAGGTTGCTCAAGCGCCAGAACATTGACCTGCATGTGAAATGTTCGAGCTGGTCAATGTTTGGTCAACAAACATAACTCCTGACTGGGTTGGCTTGTTTTAGCATAGGACCATCTTAATTTTTTTGTTCATTTGTGGGACTTGGCCAGCATGGACAGCCCGTCCCTATTGAGAAGGTGGTGGTGAGCTGCCTTCTTGAATCGCTGCAGTCCACTGGCTGTGGGTCTCTGTTGTGACTTTCTAGCGATCGATACAACTGACACTTAAATGCCCTTGGCCAGTTCGGAGGGCAGTTGAGAGTCAACCAAATTTCTGTGGCTCTGGAGTCGCATGCCGGCCAGATCAGGTAAGGATGGTAGATTTCCTTCCCGAAAGGATATTAGTGAACCGGATGAATGGACAAACACTGGAATTGGGAGGATCATTGGTTAACAGCAAATCAGAAGAGAGGGTAAGATTTCATTTAGTGCCTCTCATTCCCATCTATAATGCAGTACCTGAGAGGGTTGTGGAAGCAGGGTCAATAGGAACATTGAAAGAGAATAGGCCAGACACTGAGAATGACAATGAGATGCCGACACTCTAGTACCTGTCTCTGACTGAGGCAGTACTAAAGTCAAGGGCCATTCAATAAAGGGTGACTCAGTGACAAGATACCAACCCCTGTGGAGCTGTCTCAGCAAAACATGTATTCCTCATGGCAATGTCTTAGTCAGTCAGAGTCAGCCTGATTTGAATTTAACCAAATGCTTGGCAAGAAATAATTCTCTGGTGCATGGAATCATCTCGCCCAGTCAGACCGTATTTTCCCATGAATGAGCAACCTCTTCGCGTGTAGCACAACCTGTTGTTCCCTCAGACCGGACAACAGAAGAGATCATAGACGTAATTGCTTGGCATGTATCACATGTAGACAGGATGGTGAAGAAAGCATTTAACATGCTTGCCTTCATTACTGAGACTTTTGGACAAAGGTGTGGGAACCTCATGTTGAGGTTGAACAGGATGTTGGTGAGGCCTTTTCTGGAGGCCCGTGTTCAGTTCTGGTCGCCCCGTTATAGCAAGGTTAGTATTTAACTGGAGAGGGTTCAGAAGAGATTTACCAGGACTTTGCCTGGAATGGAGGGTATGAGTTATCAGGAGAGGCTGGATAGGCTGAGCTGTTTCTCACTGGAGTGCAGGAGGTTGAGGGATGAACTTGTGGTTGAGCGATAAAATCGTGAATGACAGTGTCCCTTCCCTAAGCCTGGGGGCATATTTTTTAAGGTGAGAGGAGAAAGAATTTTAAAAAAGACCTGACAGGTAACTTTTTTGCATAGAGAGGGGTTCATGTGCGGAAAGGACTTCCAGGGGAAGTAGTAGACAGTTGCAATGTTTAAAAAACTTATAGATAAGTCCATGAAAAAGAAATGTTTAGAGAGATATGGGCCAAGCACAGGCAGGTAGGATGAATTTAGTTTGGGATTATGTTCATCATGGTTTGGTCGGACCGAAGGGTCTGTTTCCATGTTGTATGACTCTATGACCTGTACCAGATGCAAGTCCTCAGTAGAATGCCTCTTTTATTAGGAATGCTCAAGACTGTACTACCAAGCAATGATTCACCACATGGATGTCAATAACCTTTAAGGTGTGATTTGGAACAGCAAACCTGCAGAGATATAATTCTCTGCTTTGCTACATGTGTGGAAGGTGACTGGATATCCTTACTTCTCATCGGAACCTGTATCCTGGGAATGAGAATCTTACCATAAAACCACGTCAGGTTAACCTGTCCAGACAAGCTCAGCCAGAGTCAGCTGTGAATGTTTGCAGCACTTCCTCTGAGTGGGATCTTGCTGTGCCTGAACATCACTCCCCCCAGGGACTCCAGGTGAGGGCACCACCATTTTCTCTGCCCTTTATCAGAAACTGTCCTGTACTTCAAACTGAAGCTCCGGGAATGTACACCGACCTGTTTAATTTAATAGCCCAGCACACAGCAAGGTAGGGGTGAAAGAGTCACAGGCGATGAAGCAAAATGAGGCGGTTCTTTGGGAACTGTTAAGTGGAGAGTTGGAGTGAAGGACAGCCCACATTATAACATCAGGAACACCAGTGACTCCACTTAGTGTGTGGGCACTTGGGCACAATGGCTCTCCTCAAGCTCTACCCCACAGACTATACCTTGGCCCTATCGCTGCTGGCCTCTTTCTCTTCCTGGCCGTGTCCGTTATTCGGTGGAGAGTTCCCAGGAATTTCCCTCCTGGACCGACCCCGCTTCCTCTGATCGGAAACCTGCACCAACTGGACCTCAAGAAGCTGGACTGGTCTCTCATGAGGGTAAGTGAGAATCCTTCACTGGGGGACTGTCTGAGGGATGGGGCGGTGTGAAGGAACAGCTCCCAAGGTGAAGCTCACAGAGACCGAGAGAGCCACAGAAGGAGAGAGCTCGAAGCTAATCTGGAATCCGTGATCGGGGAATCTGTTATCTCTGGGCCTATGGTCTCTGAACTTTGCTCAGACTTTGATTAAAAAGAAAAAATAAATGGCAGAGTTTTATCACCTCACAACGAATCATGCAGCACAAGAGGAAAAGTAAATATTTGATTTAGTTGACTATTTTTAATTTGGAGGTGCCAGTGTTGGACTGGGGTGGACAAAGTTAAAAATCACACAACACCAGGTTATAGTCCAACAAGTTTATTTGGAAGCACACTAGCTTCCGGAATGCTGCTCCTTCATCAGGTGGTTGTGGAGTAGAAGATTGTAAGACACACAGAATTTATAGCAAAGTTTACAGTGTGATGTGACTGAAATTATATATTGAAAAGGACCTGGATTGTTTGTTAAGTCTCTCATCTATTAGAATGACCATGTTGGTTCAGTTCTTACACATGTAAATCACAAAACATTTTTAAAAATTACATTCTCAAGTGAACTTTAACAATTGGTGTCATTTTAGCCCAGATAATGTATGGAAGGTGTGAGCTTCCTTCTGTGAGACTGTCTGTGCCACAATGGTCGGGCTGATTCTAATCTGAAAAACAGATTTCCACAATCTTACATGGATTCAGGCAGTTTTTGAGTAAAGTAAAATGTAATTCTGCAAGTACAGATTCACCCGACAAACTAATATGTGTATGTGTGTATGTGGGTGTGTGGGTATTGGGGGGATGTTATGGGGGTCTGTGAGAGAGTGTGTGTATGTGTGTGAGTGTGAGTGTAAAGGGGTATAAGTCTGTGAGAGGGTGCGCCTGTGAGTGTGGGAATGTACGTGTGAGTGTATGAGATAGGGTCTGCATGAGTGTGTGTCTGTAAGAGAGTATGTATGTGTGCGTGTGTAGGAGTGTGTGCGTGTGTGTAGGAGTATATGTGGTGTGTGTGTGTGTAGAAGTGTCTGTGTGTGTGTAGGAGTATATTTGTGTGTGTGTGTAGAAGTGTCTGTGTGTGTTTGTGTGTGTGTCGGAGTGTTTGTTTTTGTGTGTGTGAGTGTGTGTGTGTGAGTGTATAGTGCAATGGGGTCACCTGTAGTGTGACATGAACCCCAGGTCCCAGTTGAGGCCCTCCCCATGGGTACCAA
This sequence comes from Chiloscyllium plagiosum, assembly GCF_037043375.1. Lineage (NCBI taxonomy): Eukaryota > Metazoa > Chordata > Chondrichthyes > Orectolobiformes > Hemiscylliidae > Chiloscyllium > Chiloscyllium plagiosum. The sequence goes on from NW_028270173.1 coordinate 48,195,361, forward strand.
ACTTAGCTATCAGCCTTTGCTTGGCTACTTTTCATTGTTGCCTGTTCTGAAGTCCGCCTTGGAGGATGGTCTTCCGAAGTTCTGAGGTCGAATGTCCCGGATCGCTGAAATGTTCTCTGACTGGGAGGGAACACTCCTGTCTGTTGATTGTTGTGCGGTGTCCATTCATCCGTTACTGTGGCTTCTGCTTGGTCTCACCAGCGTACCATGTCTCAGGGCATCCTTACCAACAGCATATCAGATAGACAACGTTGAGTCGCATAAGTCTAGATTAGAGTGGTGCAGGAAAAACACAGCAAGTCAGACAGCATCCGAGGAACGGGAAAATCAACATTTCGGGCAAAAGCCCTTCATCAGGAATAGAGACAGGGTGCCTGCAGAGTGGAGAGATAAATAAGAAGGGGGGTGAGGGTGGGGAGAAAGTAGCACAGAGTACAATAGGAGAATGGGGGTGGGGATGGAGGTGATAGGTCAGGGAGGATGGTGGGGAAAGGTAGCAAAGAGTACAGTGGGTGAATGGGAGCTCCCGCAAGGAGTTTGAGCAATTCATCAACTTCACCAACCCGACCTTAAGTTCTCCCGGGCCGTCTCTGATATCTCCCTCCCCTTCCTGGACCTCTCCATCTCCATTAATGACGACCGACTTGACACTGACATTTTTTACAAACCCACCGACTCCCACAGCTACCCGGATTACACCTTTTCCCACCCGACCTCTTGCAAAAATGCTTTATTCCCAATTCTTCTGCCTCCGCCATATCTGCTCCCAGGAGGACCAGTTCCACCACAGAACACACCAGATGGCCTCCTTCTTTAGAGACCGCAATTTCCCTTCCCACGTGGTTGAAGATGCCCTGCAATGCATCTCATTCACATTCTGCACCTCTGCCCTCAAACCCCATCCCTCCAACCATAACAAGGACAGAACCCCCCCCCCCCCCCGGTGCTCACCTTCCACCCTACCAACCTTTGCATAAACCACATCATCCGATGATATTTCCGTCACCTCCAAACGGACCCCACCACCAGGGATATATTTCCCTCCCCCACCCATTTCCGCTTTCCGCAAAGACCGTTCCCTCTGTGACTACCTGGTCAGGTCCACGCCCCCCAAAAACCCACCCTCCCGTCCTGGCACCTTCCCCGGCCACCGCATGAATTGCAAAACCTGCGCCCACACCTCCTCCCTCACCTTCATCCAAGGCACCAAAGGAGCCTTCCACATCCATCAAAGTTTCACCTGCACATCCACCAAAAGCACTTATTGTATCCGATGCTCCCAATGCGGTCTCCTCTATATTGAGGAGACTGGACGCCTCTTCGCAGAGCACTTTAGGGAACATCTCCGGGACACCCGCACCAATCAAGCCCACCACCCTGTGGCCCAACATTTCAACTCCCCCTCCCACTCTGCTGGGAGGTCCTGGGCCTCCTCCACCGCTGCTCCAACACCACCCGACGCCTGGAGGAAGAATGCCTCATCTTCCGCCTCAGAACACTTCAACCCCAGGGCATCAATGTGGATTTCACCAGTTTCCTCCTTTCCCCTTCCCACACCTCACCCCAGCTCCAACCTTCCAGCTCAGCACCACCCTCATGACCTGTCCTACGTGCCTATCTTCCTTCCCATCTATCCACTCCACCCTCCTTTCTGACCTATCACCTCCATCCCCACCCCCATTCACCTATTGTACTCTATGCTACTTTCTCCCCACCCCCACCCCCCTCTCATTTATCTCTCCACTCTGCAGACACCCTGCCTCTTTTCCTGATGAAGGGCTTTTGCCTGAAATGTCGATTTTCCCGCTCCTCGGATGCTGCCTGACTTGCTGTGCTTTTCCAGCACCACTCTAATCTCGAATCTAGTTTCCAGCATCTGCAGTCCTTGTTTTTACCTGAGTCACATTAGTACCTGCCACGTACATGGTGGGAGGTGTCCCCACCTGTAATGGTGGAATCCATGTCCACACTCTGACACGTCTTGCAGCATCTACCGTGACAGGGTTGTATGGTATTGTCCTGAGAGCTGGGCAATTTGCTACGAACAATGATCTGTTTGAGGTTTGGTGGTTGTTTAAAGGGGAGAAGGGGCTGTACAGCTCGAGTTTCCGTGCTGTACACGTCGATGACTCTATGACTTCGATAGCGAAACAGGCCCTTGCAAGATTCAAAGGCGAAGCTGAGAAAACAATGGGAAGACTCCAAATGGTGCAGACCAAGACTTTGAAAACAAAAGATAGAAAACCCAAAAGCAAGGGGGAAAAGACTACAGAAGACATTGCTGTGAAGCCAGGACCAACAATACCATGGACAGTGACAAGATGGGATCAGATCACTTTGACAGTATTTCAGAAAAAGCCTCAGGTCAGCCAGGCGTTTAAAGTCTGTGGGGATAGCGAGAGAGCGGCCTTGCCTCACTGATAAATCAGAAGGTCAATAACGAGGTGAGAGGTGGGAGCCCCTCGGAACAGTTACACATCAGAACGATGCCAGTCAGTCCTTGGATGAATAATGTCAAATTCCACTTTCCGTGATCCAGTCCATTTCCTTGCAGGTTACAGTGCGTCCAGTGCGGATTCAGGCTCCTTTCCAGCGATTTCCCACCTCAGCAACCAAACTGGGCAGCAGATTCCAGAGTCCCAACACCCTGTGGCTGGGAAAAAATTTTTTCCTTGAGTCCTCTTTAATCTTTCCACCAATCACCATAAAGTTGTGTGCCCAATTTTTGGCCTCTCTGTGAGGTAACCCGGGTCCTCCCTATCCACTCCATCCAAACCCCTTATTATTTTCTATTAAGTCACTCCTCTATTCTAACCCCTCAACCTCCTGCGTTCCGGTGAAAACAAACCCAGTCTATCCAACCTTTCTTCATCGCTAATCAGTTAATTCCATCCTCCCAGACTTTACATATTTCTCCTTTTTCTTTTTGACCAAGGTCATGCAAGGTTTATGTAACTTGCCCTTCCTGTTCCAATTTTTGAAAAAAATCCCAAGGCCTCACTGGACTCACAATGTTAACTCTGCTTTCTTCTCACTGATGTGGCCAGACGCACTGAGTTTCTCCAGAAATTCCTGCTTTTGTTTCCGATTTCCAGCAGCTCTTTGTTTTATGTCACCGTAAGTTACTTGGCCAACGCATCGACTACAGACGGACAGTCACTTATTAACTCAAGGCCTGAACTTATTGGTTCTGTTCTTGTTCCAATCCAGCTGTACAATTTTTACCCATCTCTGGGATTTCTGATTCCGGCTCACAGGAAGTTGATTGAAAATCGAGATAAGATGATGGAAATCTTCGACAGTTTCTTCAAAGCAGCTGAAGAAACCTTGAGTGAGAACAGCATTCAGACCCTAAACGAAACCTTAATTCTGAGGCATCAGCAGGTACAGTGACACACCTTTTCAGCACTAAGGGGAATCTCCCCAGATTTCAGACTCCACACCAGGACTTTGTGGGTTTTGATGGAGGAAGATTCTGTATTAAACATCTGTTAATATGTCGCTCAGTGCTGCCCCTAGTTTCTGGATGGAACTACAAATGTGTAGCTTCAAGCGCTCACTGTATCTGATTATTTATCTCATCGTAGTGATCATGACATCATGTGGATGTTTGTGTCCAGGGTGTAGCATTGGTTTCAGACATGGGATGTGAGTGACAGGGGCTGGACCGATATTTATTACACAGAGGGCAGTGGAGTCACCCACATTGCTGTGGGTCTGGAGTCACATGTAGGCCAGACCAGGTAAGACTGGCAGATTTCCTTCCCTAAGGGTTATCAGTGAACCAGATGGATTTTTTACAACAAATGACAGTTTGATACATGGTCACCATTAGACCAGCTATAAACTGCAGATTTTTATTCAAGTTTCACCATGTGCCATGGTGGGTTTTGAACACATGTAGGGGCATGGGATGATGATTCCAGTGACATTACAATTACACATCCCTGAAGGATGTATGAGTTTTAATCTCGCAATTTACAATGTGAGAGAGATGTCTTCTCAGAATATAATTGGTGAGGAGCTTCTACTTATTTTACACGTTATTTTCCCTGAATAACGTCCCTCAAATTACACCTGGATGTGTTGTTGAGTGCTTTGGAGCTGTCCTCTGCTCATGTTGTCTGGGATGTCAACCTCTTTGAGACAAATGAATTTAAACCTCACATCCATTAAGACCAGCCCTTCATCTCTGCTGTGCTGCCAGAGTGGATTGAAGTCTAATGGTGATCTTAGACAGGAGAGACAGCTTTCCTTCAGAGAATTGTAGGGTGTTACAGGACAGAAGGAGATCATTTGGCCCATCAAATCGATGGCTGCTCCCAGGTAGAGCTATCCCACTCCCCTATTCTTTCCTATCACTCATTTCTCTTCAAGTATTTATCCACCTCTTACAAATAAGACCACAGACCGTAAGACATAGGAGCATAAATGGGCCTTTCAGCCCATCAAATCTGTTCTGTCATCCGGTGAGATCATGATAGCCTCAACTCCACTTGCCTGCCTTTACCCCGCAATCAACTCGGAGAGAGTGAGGACTGCAGATACCGGAGATCGGAGTCAAAGAGTGTGACACTGGGAAAGCACAGCAGGTCAGGCAGCATCCCAGGAGCAGAGTAATCGACGTTTCGAGCATGAGGGCACACATTCCTGATGAAGAGTTTATGCTCGAACATTAACCCTCCTGCTCCTGGGATGCTGCCTGACTGGCTGTGCTTTTCCAGCACCACGTTCCTTTGACTCTTTACCCCATAACCCTTGATCCTCTCACTGATTCAAAACCTTCCTATCTCAGTCTTGCATATGTTTAACGATCCAGCCTCAACAGCCCCCTGACCCTTCCTGTCCACTCATTATCGAGATGTTACTCTGAGTCTGTCTCCACCGCTGTCTTCAGAGTGGAAGCCCCATCACTTAATAGACGGTGCAGGTAAAACAGACATTCCTTCCTGTCAGCTCTGCGGGGTCTCTTGGAAATCACCTGTTATCCCGAGTCCACTGACCTCCCACCCTCCCCCCAATACCAGTTTGACTTTACTCTTCCAAACAAAACCATTCATGCCTTTGAACGGTTCCATTCAGTTTCCCCTCAGCCTTCTTCATTCTGAGGGGAATAAACAAACTCCACCATGCTCATACCCCCCCAGCTCCCACAGTCTCTCTGCCATCCCGGCAATTGGTACAACACTCAGGAATACATTTATTCTTCACGGAATATTCTGCCCCCACCGCACAGCTCCAAAATCCTTCTCAAAGTGTAATGTCACAATGGATACAGTGCACCAGCTGAAGCTATGCCAGATTTTATTTTCCCCGGTATAGAGGTTTAAGGTCACTTCCTCACCCTTGTACTCCCTGACAATAAGGAGCCAAAGACTTTGTCTGATTCTTTTCTGAGGGGCCTCTGGATTGGCTGTGCCAACTTCGGGTATTGTGCAGACCAACAGCTGCCTCCCAAAGTCTGACCCCGGGGTGAGTGGGATTTAATCATCACCAACCTCTCTCCCCGTGCCCCTCCCCCCCCACTCTCCAAACCCCAGGAAGTGCCTTTGGAGGCCGTGGGACATTTTGACACCATGGTAGGGCATGCAGCTGAGTTGGGCTCCCCTTATTTCAAGGTGAGAAGGTCGGAGGGCAGCGTTCCTGTCCACAGGAGCCTTTCTGAAGCCAAGGCCTAGCTGAAGGCCTCACCCCACCACCTCAGGTATCGTACTCCTGGGAGGCCAGGAACTCCAAGTCTGTCCTTACCCTCCACCTTGGGACTCATGGGTGACAAATATCAGAAAGGGATATTCTTTATGCTCAGGCACATCATGACCAAGCAAAGGACTTTACTCTGAGCGATAGGGAGAAGGAAGGTGTCCCATCTCTGCTTTCAACTTCCCAATCCATTGTCTGCTCGCACTTCATTTTGTGTTTGAGTTCAAATCATAGATCAGGCCATTTGGCCCATCGAGTCGACATCAACCCTCCAAAGAGCATCCAACCCAGACCCATCCCCCTATCCCTGCACTTCCCGTGGCTAATCCACCTAGCCTGCACATCCATGGACACAACGGGGCAATTGAGCACCGCCAACCCACCCTAACCTGCACAACTTTGGACTGTGGGAGGAAACCAGAACACCAAGAGGAAACCCGGGGAAGAATGCACAAACTCCACATGGACAGTTGTCTGAAGGTGGAATCGAACCCGGGTCCCTGGCGCTGTGAGGCAAGCGGTGCTAACCACTGAGCCACCGTGCCACCCTTTCAATAACTCTTCTTTCAATAACTCCCGAAGACTGTTCTCTGTGAAGAAGCTGACAATATCCTTACAGTGATTTCGATCTTCATGGGATGGGGCCAGCTTTTTTGCTCATTTAACTGGCAGTTAAGAGTCAACCACATAGCTATGTGTTTGGAGTTATATGTAGACCAGACCAGGTAAGGATGGCCAATTTTCTTCCCGGAGGGACATTAATGAACCAGATTGGCTTCAATGACAGGAGTTTTACAATTGCTATTTGATTAGCTTTTAATTCCAGATTTTCATTCAATTCAATTTTTGCAGTTTGCCATGGCAGGACTCCTCCAGCGAATTAGTTTGGAAGAAGGACCAGGCCAGACATGAAACGTTAACACTGTTTTACCCTTCACAGATGCTGCCTGACCTGCTGAGTTTCTCCAGCACTTTCTGGTCTTCTCTCAGATTTACAGCATCCACAGTTATACCCCCAGAATACGAGCCTGGGGTTCTGAATCAGTAATCCCTGAGACATTCCCACAACATCACAACTTCACAATCGGGCTTTGAGAACAATCAGCTTACACTCAGCCCCTTCCGTTCTCCCATTCCCACAATCCTAAATCAACTCTTTCAAATCGCAGTGGGCATCACAGGGGGATAGAATCATCAAATCCGGACAGTGCAGATGGAGGCCATTTGGCCCATTGGGTCTGTGCTATCCCTCCGAACAGCATCCTACCCTTCCCTGTAACCCTGCATTTCCTGTGGCCAATCCACTGAACCTGCACATCTTTGGACTGTGGGAGGGAACCGGAATTACCAGCGAAAACCCACATAGACACGGGCAGAACGTGCAAACTCCACGCAGTCACCCAAGGAACCCAGATCCTTGGTGCTGTGGGGAGGCAGTGGTAACCACTGTACTGCCTAGTTATTGCCCCTCCCAAATTGTCCAGAGGGCAGTAAAGAGTCAACCATCTTTCAGTCACTAAAAGCAAATTACTGCAGATGCTGGAATCTGAAACCAAAAGAGAAAATGCTGGAAAATCTTATCAGGTCTGGCAGCACCTGTAAGGAGAGAAAAGAGCTGATGTTTTGAGTCAAAGCTTTGATAAAGGGTCAGTTAGACTCGAAACATCAGCTTTTTTCTCTCCTTACAGATGCTGCCAGACCTGCAGAGATTTTCCAGCATTTTCTCTTTTTTGTTACCTTTCAGTGGCTCTGCCTTTGTGTATAGGCGAGACTAGGTAAGAATCCAGATATTCCCTTCCACATAGGAACCAGGTGGGCTTTCACAGCAAGGCCAGCTCTTTATTCCAGATTTTATTGAGTTAAAATTTAGCCATCAGCCACAGGTGGGATTTGAACCCATACTCACAGAGCATTGAACTGGATTACCAGGCCAGTGACTTTACCCCTTGCACCACTATCTGTCTGTGGCAATCCAGTGACTATCTATGGTGAAGGCCTGAGTGTAACACTGGCAGTGCCCACCACTTTGATTGGCTGGCAGGTTCATCATTCCCACCCTGGGCTGAAATGGGCCATAGGCCTGAGGCTTCCCAAGTTAGCTCCTGACTGCAATGGAATAGCTCCTGATGGAAAACCACTCAGGTTTCCCATCGGTTTTTCACTCGGTATCTGTGGTCAATGTCGATTCCCATCTGCTCTGTCTCCTTCTGCATTGACTTTAGAATCAAATGGTTGACTCCATATTGTCTTTCCCTCATTCTTCATAGAAAAGTGTATCACTTCACCATTCTTTCTGGTCACTTTCGTTTGTCCATTTTACCAATCCGCCTTTGACGTCCTAAAGTTTGTTCATACCTTGTTCATTGCTGAATATATTGCTGACTTCTATCAAGTGTACAAAAGTAGTAATGAATATAGCCTGCGTACCCAAGTCTTGCTCCTCAATATATTACCTTTCATGTCATTGCGATGTCCCAAAGCATTCTATGGAGAAGGACTGATTTTTAAAATGTGACACAGGGGAATGAGTTAATGAATTTGTGTACAGCAAGGTCCCACACTAATAACAGTGATAATGACCAGATCACTCTTTTGGTAGAAGTGTAAACATTGGCTAAGATACCAGTGAAGAGCTTCTCTGTCCTTGTTAGATTAATAACATGATGTTTTACATGTACCCAGAGTCTTGGAGATGTACAGCATCGAAACAGATCCTTCGCTCCAACTCGTCCATGCTGATCAGATATCCTGAATTAATCAACTCCCACTTTCCAGCACTTGGCCCATATCCCTCTAAACCCTTCCTATTCATATGCCCATTCAGATGCCTTTTAAATGCTGTAATTGTACCAGCCTCCACCACTTTGTCTGGCAGCTCATTCCACACACGCACCACTCTCTGTGTGAAGAAGTTGCCCCTTCGGTCCCTTTTAAATCTTGCCTCTTTCTCCTTAAACCTGTGCCCTTTCCTTTTGGACTCCCCTTGCTTGGAAAAGGACCTTGGCTTTTCACCATATCCATACCCCTCATGATGTTATAAACCTCGATGAGTTCACCTCTCAACCTCCGACGCTCCAGAGAAAACAGCCCCAGCCCATTCAGCCTCTCCCAATAGCTCAAACCCTCCACCCTGGCAACATCCTTGTAAATCTTTTCTGAATCCTTTCAAGTTTCACCACATCCTTCCTTGAGCAGGGAGACCAGAATTACACCTGTGTTTAATCAGTTAAATAGTTCATCTGAAAGGCAGCACCTCTGATAGTGCAGCACCCTCTCAGAACTGAGCTGAAATTTCAGCTGAGGTTGTGCACTCAGATTTGTGAAGTGTGGCCTGAATTCATGAAATCCTGACTCTGAGCAAGACAGCCACTGCCCCCAATGACACACCCGTCCAGCAATATACACACTCAAATATTTCCCCCAAGAACGTGGTACCTTCTCCTTTATTCTGCCGTAGTTGTGGGTATGTTCGCCCTGAGCTGGAAAGTTGATTTGCTGACGTGCCGTTCCCTGTCTCGGTGACACCTTCAGTGCCTTGGAGCCTCCTGGGAAGTGCTGTTGTACTGTGTCATCTGGGATTTATTTGGTTCTGTTCCTGCTGCATCCAGTTGCACTAAAATATTTCTGTCAAGAATGTGGCAGCTTCTCCTTTATTCTATTTTGTCTTGAAGGAATCAAAAGGCCAAGCCTTGGAAATTCAGGAAAAGGACATGCTGATTACAATCATTGACCTGTTTGGTGCCGGCACAGAAACCACTTCCACCACCGTGTGCTGGGGAATCCTTCTCATGATGAAATATCCGGATATCCAGAGTAAGGGAATCACTAACTTTGTGTTTGTTAGTTGTTGTTGGTGTCCAAACTGTTACTTGAGCATATGGATAGGACTATCGAGGTCAGTAGTGAACTAGGCCCATGGTCACTGTGAAATTGGTCATTTTAATCAGTAACACCTCAACTGGTTGGTCTCAGGAAGAGCTGATGGTGAGTGAGTCAGCAAGTGGAGTCTTTCTGAAATTGAGTTGAACCCAAGATAACTCCCCCAGGCATGACGTGCACTGCAGATTCAGAGCTTATACCCAGTGTGACACTCATAACAACATGATATCAATGTCAAAACCGCCATAAAGCTCATGCTATGGATGTCTCGTCTAAGCCTCCTCCCAAATTCTGGAATCTTCTGTCTGAAAGCCTAATATACTACTCTGTTTATTCTGTTCACTCATAACCTCTACAAAGGTAAATAAAACTCTCCAGGAGGTCTCTCTCTTTCTCTAATACTGTACTTTAAGAAAACTCACCACAGTGACAGAAATACTTATAAGTTAATCATTAAACCCCTTCAGACACAAGGAAAATCCAAATGCCACTGGTTCAAAATTCAAAAATCCAAATACACTGTATCACACACCTTACTTCACGCACAGATGATTGGAGTTAAGAGTCATGGAGCTCTACAGCACAATAAAAGGTCCTTTGGGTCCGTGCTGGTTAGAATCAGCAACCAAATTATTCTAATCTCAATTACCAGAGCCATGTTTACCTGATGTTATGAGGTGCTGCTTTAAGAAGGATTTGTCCTTTTGAAAGCAAGTGTTGCAAACTAAAAGCCCAGCGGTCTGCTCTGAGCCCGGCGAGCTTTGTTTTTTTTAATATTGGAACAATAGAAGCAGCCTGAAGGGGTGGTGTCAAGCTCCCACAGAACCAGGATTTTAGTTTAACTTTCAGTCGTGTTGGGATTTGGAAGCTGCTACACATCTCTCCCTGTTAAAGCAAAACGCTAGAGTTCTCTCTCAGAGTTATCCCTGGATGGACTGGACTAGAGAGTTGCGCGTGAGACAATCTGTTTCACTGAATTTGCCTTTGCCAAGTGTGTGTTTATGGGGTGTTATTATCTTGGAATAGCTAATCAGTAGTAGTTAGCATATATAATATCTCATTAAGCAATTCAATAGAGTCACAGTTAAATTAATTTTTAGAATTTCTTATTTGTCTGTATTTGAACAGGGTTTTAAGAATAAAGATTAGATTCCCCACAGTGTGGAAACAGGCCCTTTTGTCCAATCAGTACACCAACCCTCCAAAGAGTAACCCACCCAGACCCATTTCCCTCTGACTAATGCACCTAACACTATGGACAATTTAGCATGGCCAATTCACCTGACTTGTACATCTTTGGACTATGGGAGGAAACCCACGCAGACAGAGGGAGAATGCACAAACGCCACACAGACAGTCACCCAAGGTGGTAATTGAACCTGGGATCCTGGTGCGATGAGGCAGCATGCTAACCACTGAGCCACCATGCTACCCTAAACTGTGTTTGCTTACAAGCCTGGTAGTTTGACCAATCAAATTGTATCCAGAATGCACTTGCCTTTAAAAATAAGGAAATGTTGGGGTTTTAGGCTATCTTCTTAATATATTTTGAGCGGGTTTGGTGTGGTCCATAACACTGGGGATCGCATGTGCACTTCTTAAATATTCTGAGGGTTTCTACAGTAATATCAGGAACCCGACAAGAACTGGCTGAGCTTCTTTCAGCCAGATTCACATGGACTGATGGCGAGAAGGGTTTGCGGAGATGAGAATGGCCAATGATACCAATAAACATGTTTCAGAAGCAAGGGCAAGGCAACCTTTCAGAAAATGTCAAAATGATTTCCTTCATCTCGATCTCAATGTAACTGGTTGTAGACAAGCATGCTGCACGAGAGAACCAAGCAGTGGCAGGCCTCCTGGACATCACCAAGGTCTCTCATTGTAATTCAGAGCAGAATGATCTCTCTCACATTCAACCTGGCAAGATATTTCCTGCAATACAATGCATACTGTCGGTACAGTACCTTAAGCCATTGGTTGATATAGGTCACTTTACACAGGCAGTCCCTTGGAATGGCTTGTTGTCAATCCAGTTCAATAACTCAGCAGTAAGTCTCATGTGTGACCTGATGACTTGGCCACACATGGGTCAGGGGTCAGAGAGTTTAGTTCTTTGTACGTTCTCTTTGATACTTGAACTTCACCTCCATATGTTCCCGATGAACTCTCTCGAATTATTCTGGGAACAACAAACGCTAGGGATCACAGCGGGTCAGACAGCATCCATGGAGAGAGAGGAAGCTAATGTTTCAAGTCGAGAGCTGCTCAGTCCAGTTCTGACAAAGAGTCATGTGGACTTGAAAAGTCAGCTTCCTCTTTCTCCACGGCTGCTGTCTGACCCGCTGTGATCCCCAGCGTTTGTTGTTTCAGTCCAGACTCCAGCCTCTGCAGGAATTTGCTCCTCTCTTGAATCGTTTGTTTGCTTCCTGAACACACTGTCTCCTATTTACTTGGTCACAGTCCAGGGGCCTGAAACCTTTGACCCCTTCTGGGCTGCTTTTGAGGAAACCCCGAAAGCGTTTCCACCCGGGGTCCTCCTGTCTTGGGTGAGTTCTGAGCCGAGCAGGTATTTTCATAGAAATTTAGGCTCAGTAAATATTCACTTGCAATGGAATTCTTCTCAATGGTAATAAATATCTGTCACTCCAAAATTGGCATGGAATTATTTTAGAAGTGTTGTCCAATTGTCTTCACAAGTAAATGGATGAGTTCAACTCTGACAGCACTCATGAAGCTTCACACCACCCAGGGACAAAGCAGCCCGCTTGATTGGCACCACATCCACAAGCATCAACTCCATCCACCACCGGCACTTAGTAGCAGTAGTGTCTACCATCGATAAGATGCACTGCAGCAATTCACCAAAAATCTGTAAACAGCCTTCCAAGTCCATCTAAAAGGACAGGGGCAGCGGATACATGGCAACGCCATCACTTGCAAGTTCCCCTCCAAGCCACTCGCCATCCTGACTGGGAAATATATCCCCATTCCTTCAGCGTCACTGCGTCAAAATCCTGGAACTCCATCTTTAGCAGCATTGCAGGTCTCACTCCAACAGGTGGACTGCAGCGGTTCAAGAAGGCAGGTCACCATCACCTTCTCGAGGGGCAACTAGGGACGGGCAATAATTGCTGGCCGAGCCAGCAACATGTCCATCCCATGAGTGAAAAATAAAATGATAAAATTGATCTTGAAGGTTAGCACACAGTGACCCAAATACAACCAATCGCTTGTTGTATGTATTTGGCTTTTGTGTTTATTGAAGTTGATGAATATCCAATGGGGAACATAAGACACATTGATCGCGCCTAATTTCTGTCACTGATGAATTTCTATCCCGTTGTTTGATGGCAGTTTCCCCAATCCAAGCTTTCTCTATTTCAGGGAAAGTTCAGGAAGAAATCGATCAGGTGATAGGAGCCGGATGAGCCCCTGTTACCGAAGACTGAAAGTGAATGCCTAACACTGAGGCTGTGATTCACGAAATCCAGAGATTTGCCAACATCGTCCCCATGAACCTTCCTCATTCAACAACCGAGGACACACACGTAAAAGGACATTTCATTCCAAAGGTAGTTCTGAATGATATAAACCAGGCTAGGGTTTCACAATCTGTGTCTGCGAGAAATTGGAAATACCTTCAAACTAAAATAAAACATGACAGAGAAAGAAAATAAAAAAGAATTAAATGGGACTGATTTGGAAATTCGTGAATCGGGGGTGGCAATTTTCATAGTGGAGGAATCCCAATGACATTTAAAATAAGTATGGGCCCTGCCTTGACCACTGGAAACTAACAGGATCAGGTACAACACTGGGTTCACACACCCCACTTCATTCACTCTCCATTGAAGTCAGGCTCAGAAACGCATTCCGAATTATTGTTCTTGTTTGCAGGAAATGTACGTGATTCCTGTCCTGACCTCGGTGCTGCGTGATAAAACTCAATGGAAAACTCCAAAGGAGTTTAACCCGGCTCACTTCCTGGATGCTGATGGGAATTTTGTGAAGAGAGATGCCTTCATGCCTTTCCCTGCAGGTAACTGGACGAGAGGGACATGTATTCCTGTTGTTAAATATTTCCATTTCTGAAGTGAGATGAGGAACTGTTGAGAACAATCTTTATTTTGAACAGGCAGGAACTCCACAATGTCACAATTAGACATGCTTTAGCATTTACCGCGGGTGTAAACTGTACAGGGTGAACGTGGTCTTGTATCTTGCTGCTACTGTTGCTGGTCCCATCTGGGACATTCCAGTTCCTGCTGGGACCATGAGAGATATCTTGGGTTGATTCACTACCACCAATCCTTCTAATTGGTATCCATCTGCGTTACTGGCATCCAATGGGGAAGGAGACTGACACAACGTCTTGAGCAGAAGGTAGCCTTAGTTTCGATGTACAGTAACTAGGTTTATTACATCTTACTGAATGACTAGTTGCATCATATCTGAGATACTACGATTTCCTCTTGTGAGATATCGGGTCCAATCTAAGAGTACAGCAACTGCAGGGGGGTCAACGTGACTGAATGTACAAACGCTGACACTTTAGAACTAGATGGGAGGAGCACATCCCATGATGTCAATTAACCCTTTCAGGTCTGAACTGCTTTATACACCAGGCCACAAGACGCAGTAGATGCAAAGAGGCTGTTTGACGGCATAGGAGAGTCCTGGACCAGAGGGCAGAATCTGGAATAACGGGAGCCCATTTAGCAAAGAGATGATGAGGAATTTTGTTGCTGTTAAGAGGGTGGCGAGTCTATGGAGTTTTTCATTGCAGAGGGTGGCAGAGGTTGGGTCATTAAGTCTATTCAAGGCTGGGGTAGATTTTTATTCAGTGAGGGAATCAAAGCTGGTGGTGAAAAGGCAGCAGAGTGGGTTATCAGACCAGCCGTCAGAGCAGACTCAATGGGCTGAATGGCCTATGTTTTTACTCTCATGATGTCATGGTCCAGCCATTGGAGAAAACTGCAGAACCTTCTTTTTATGAGTGTTGCCTTAGAAGCACTTCAGTCAAATAACAGTACAATAATTAATCACATATTCATCCAAAAACTGGTCTGTGGCCAACACCACAACAGTTAGCACGTGGCTTCTTCCTGGATCAGTTATGGCTGGTTGAAGACTGTTTTTCTGGAGGCAGGTGCCCTTTCAATTCACAATCGTTGATGGGTTTTAGAGAAAGACAGAGCGGACAAGGACTGCTGCCTTTGTGGCTCTCTCTCTCTCCCTTTCTCTCTCTCTTTCTCTCCCCCTCTCTCCCTCTCTCTCTCTCTCTCCCCCTCTCTCTCTCTCCCTCTCTCTCTCTCTGACCATCTGTGTTGATTTTACTGATCACTATATATTGTACATATATTTGACCCATATGCGGAAACTGGGTTATGAGGCCTCTCTCTGAAAGTGTGGTGAGCCCAATGACTCCAATCGAGCAGGTTGTGTCCTGTGTAATTTTCTTGCTGTCGTAGACAATGCCCTTTGTTCTTGGCCAGCCTTTGAGGTTATGAATTCCTGCTTCAGATCGCACATCTTCAAAACGATACCAATGAGGCATCACCGACAAACGAACCTTCTCAGGGGTTATCATCCCTGTGACTAGGTCAGGCAGCTTCTAAGGTGTATATCTGTGTGACAGAGGAGACCATGGCCCGTGCTCCATGTCTTTGACCACCATAGAACCATTAATGTAAGGCTGGCATTGGTCGCCTGGGGCACTACTGTATGGATAAGGTGCAGGTTGGTAGCTGATGATGGTGGTGCCTACCACCCCCTCCATTGCAGAGCTGGCTGTACTCCTGAATAATGGAAACACTCACATGAAGCATTTGAAGGAAGGGAGGAGCCCATAGAGCTTTGGAGGCTGGAAGTGGGACAGACAGAGAGCCCCGGGGTGCAGTGACAGAGGGCATTGTGGTCTGAACAAACTCACTCTTGACGTCGCGGGAACCAAGAGCCCCCCCACACACAGAGCATGAGAAGGGGCAATGGTGGTGTGGTGGGCGTCACCGTACTGATGACCTTGGAGCAGGAGGTGGCTCTTGAAACCACCAAGGCACCAAATTGCCAGGAAGTTGCCAAGGGCAAGCTGGGCATCTGTCCGATGGAGAGGGTGAAAGATCTCACTGCCCTCTGTCTCATGGGGACGGAGTTCCCTCCTCTCTGATGCAGTCCTGTCATGTGCTTCCACAGCTACCAGGAACAAACTGGGCACTGCACCGGGACATAGGAGGCCATTCAAGTGGGGAGAGCAAAGGAGAAAAACGGTAGAGATACAGATGGCATCCTTGGTGAGCAGGATCGAGAGTCATGCATTGTTTGTTACCTGCCCAGTGCCATGGTAAAGGACATCTCAAATCAGTTTGAGAGGATATTGGAGTGGGAGAGGGAGAATCCAATAGCTGTGGTCCGTGTTGGCACCAGTAACATAGGCAAGAAGTCCTGTTTGGATATATCAGGAATTTGGAACACAGTTAAAAAAAAGAGACCTCGAGGGTTATAATTTCTGGATTATGACCCGAGCCCAAATTGAGATGGATATTAAAAACATTCGGGAAGAAAACGCAAGGTTAAAGGAGTGGTATGGGGTAAAAGGGGTTCCATCTTGTGGGGCACTGGCATCAGTATTGGGACAGGAAGGAACTGCACTGTTGGGACAGACTCCACCTGAACTGGGATAAGACCAGGATCCCAGTGGAAAGGCTAAAGAGAGTGGTCACAAGAATGTTCAACTAGCTAAAGGTGGAGAAGGGCTCATCAGAGGTTATTAAAGTTTCCTGAACAAGTAGTAGGACAGAGGGTATGGAAAGAGGTTGGGAATCTAACTTCAGGCACAGCAGGTAAGTGGACAACTGTCAGAAGGGGGATGGTCCACCCAGGACTGAAGGTGTTGCAGTTAAATGTGTGCAGTGTACAAAACAAGATAAATGAGCTAGTAGCAAAGATTGAACTTGGGGTTTTTTTTTAGATTACTTACAGTGTGGAAACAGGCCCTTCAGCCCAACAAGCCCACACCAACCCTCCGTAGAGTAACCCACCCAGACCCATTCCCCTACACTTACCTCTTCAGCTAACACCACAGGCTATTTAGCGTGGCTAATTCACCTAACCTGCACATCTTTGGATCGTGGGAGGAAACCCACACAGACATGGGGAGAATGTGCAAACTCCGCACAGATAGCTGCCTGAGGTGGGAATTGAACCCAGGTTTCTGGCGCTATGAGGCAGCAGTGCTAAACACTGTGCCACCGTATGATGTTGCCAGTGCCACAGAGATGTAACTGTGAGGGGATCAGGTCTGGGAGCTACATCTCCAAGGAGACACGTTCTATTGAATGGACAGACAGATTGGCAGAGGGGGTTGGGTTGCCTTCTCAATGAGAAATTAAATTACAACAATAGCAAGTAGTGATACAGAGTCAGAAGCACAGAATCTGTGTGGGTAGAATCAAGGAACAGCAAAGGCTAAAAGACCCTGATGGGTGTTATGTACAAGCCTCTGAGCAAGAGTCAGGATGTGAGGAAGAAAATAAATCAGGAGACCGAAACGGCAAGTCAGAAAGATACAATTGCAAAGATCATCAGGGTCTTAAAGATGCTGGGAAAATCAATTCACTTGAAGCCTTGGCTGAAGTTGGATGCATAAAGCAGTTGCTCCCCAGAAAGGAGGTACTAATTTTAAGAAAAAGTTTACCTCAGTTTAAGGAGTTTAGTTTAAAAGTTCCAGACAGGGCAGGGAATTGTCTCAGATGGGAGTACTGTCGAGGCATGTCAGTGGAATAAATGGGATTGATTTTTACAAAACCTTTACATTTTTGCTGTTTGTAAATTACTTGGTTAATTCTCTATTATCTTAATTGTCTGAAGGAGAGACATTAGGAAGCACATCCACACACAAAGGGTGGGAGATGGTTGGAACTCTCTTCCACAAACTGCAGTTGATGCTGGATCAGTTTTTAGTTTTAAATCTGAGATATTTACATTTTTGTTAAGCAAAGATTTGAAGGGGTATGGGCCTAAGGGATATGGAGCGAGACAATAGATCAGTCATTAAATGGTGGAACAGACTGGTTGGGCTGAATGGCACACTGCTGTTCCTATGATTTCAGCCTGGGATTTCACTTAGAGTCTTGGAGTCATACAGCATGGAAAAAGACCCTCAGTGTCCAAGTTAGTGAGACATGATTTCCCATGCACAAAGCCATGTTGACTATCCCTAATCAATCCTTGCCTTTCCAAATGCATATAAATCCTATTCCTCAAAACCCCCTCCAACAACTTACCCACCACTGTCATCAGGCTCACCCTGTCTGTAATTCACTTTTTCTTACAGCCTTTCTGATACAATGACACCACATTAGCCAACTTCCAGTTTTACGGCATCCCACCCATGGTTATCAATGATACAAATATCTCAGCAAGTGGCTCTTCCCAAG
This sequence comes from Chiloscyllium plagiosum, assembly GCF_037043375.1. Lineage (NCBI taxonomy): Eukaryota > Metazoa > Chordata > Chondrichthyes > Orectolobiformes > Hemiscylliidae > Chiloscyllium > Chiloscyllium plagiosum. The sequence goes on from NW_028270173.1 coordinate 48,213,378, forward strand.
CTTTCCTCAAAGTTCTGGGAAACATCTGCTCAGTTCCCAGGGATTTATCTCCCTTTATGTGTTTTAAGACCTCCAGCACCTCCTCTTCTGTAATATGAACTTTTTTCAAGCCTTCATTACTTATTCCCCCGAGTTCCCCCACTTCTATGTCGTTTTCCACAGTAAATACTGACACAAAGTCTCCATTTAATACCTCACCCATCTCCTATGGTTCTGTACATAGTCGGCCTTGCTGATCTTTAAGGGGGCCCTATTCTCTCCCCAGTTACTCCTTTGCACTTAATGTACTTATCGAGCCTTTATGGATTCTCTTTAACTCAATTTGCCAAAGCTGTCTCATGTCGCCTTTTAGCCCTCCTGATTTCCCTCTTAAGTATACTCCTACTGCCTTTATACTCTGCTGGGGATTCACTCGATCCCAACTGGCTATACCTGATAATATGCCTCGTTCTTTGTCTTGAGCTAAGCCTCAATTTCTCTGGTCATCCAGCATTCTGTACACCTACCAGCATTGCCCTTCACAATAACAGGAACATACTGTCTCTGAACTCTCGTTCCTAAAGACCTCCCACTATCCAACTAACCCTTTACCTGTGAATAACCTCCTTCAATCAATGTTTGAAAGTTCCTGTCTAATACCGTCAAACTCGGCCTTACTCCAGTTTAGAACTCTAACTTTTTGATCAGTTCTATCCTTTTCCATAACTGTTTTAACACTAATAGAAATTCCGATCACACAGCCCAAAGTGCTCCCCCACCTCAGTCACTTTCCCTGTCTTCTTTCCTAACGGAATAATACCATGAGCTGGGATCATAATAGTTTGTGTGGGAGAGCAGAGTGGAGGGAAAGGATCAGCAAGGATCTTACTGAAAGGGGCAGGGGGGTCGAGTGACCGAATGGACTCCACCTGTTTATGAACGAGCTGTGTGTGTCTGTGTGTGTGTCTGTGTGTGCCTGTGTGTGTCTGTGTGTGTGTGTATGTGTGTGTGTCTGTGTCTGTGTGTGTGGGTGAGGTACTGACCGTCCCCTGTTCTTTTTCAGGTCGGAGGGTGTGCGCTGGTGAGGCACTGGCTAAAGTGGAGCTTTTCCTGTTCTTCACCACCCTGCTGCAGAAGTTCCACTTCCAGGCCCCACCAGGCGTGACAGACCTGGACACCAGCCCGAGTTTGTGCTGTGTCTCGCTGATGGGACCCAGCGACAGGCCCAGTCGGTCTTTCACTGCTGGCTTTATAAAGGTGGGACTTGATTATCCTATCTCTATGCAAGCTGCGACACAATTGTTTACTTTTTGCACAAATCGTAATTCACAAATAGTGAATCAGTTTGTCTCCGAAATACTTTCCCATGAATGATAACAATTCCAAGGAACATTTTCTCCACTTGTATAAAGAAGCTGGAATCCCATCGAGAGGCGTGAGTCCACTGACCACTCAACCATCCAACTTGTTCAGTTTGAGAAAACTTTACACACGGAGCATTGACTTAATCGGGTTAGCGAAATGCTTTCAAATGGATATATTGCAACTACCGAATGGTTAAACCTTGTTCTTTAACAATAACCAGCACGTTTCACTGATTCTGAATTAGGGAGACCACCTTACATTAGTCAGTCTCCTACCCAATCACATACAAATCCTCAGGGAGCTGAAAACTCTCAGATTAATTTAAATATCTAATAAAGTTAATCATGGATGTGATGATTAAATATCTAATAAATGTGCTCTATATCCAATTAATGCAATGTCATTATTGGAAAATGGAACTCAAAGTTGGTGGCGTGACAATACAGTCAGGTAGCTCCTGGATGTGTATTCATTACCGTTTGGTGCTGCCTCATTGCTGACTACGTTATTGATCAAATAGTGAATCAGCAGAAATCCAAGTCCACATCTGTGCAGAGATATGTGCAGATTTAACACAGAATGTTGCCGTATTGTGATCACAGGGTGAAAGTGAGGACTGCAGATGCTGGAGATCAGAGTCAAAGAGTGTGGTGCTGGAAAAATACAGCAGGTCAGGCAGCATCTGAGGAGCAGGAGAATCGATGTTCGGAGCATCAGTCCTTCATCAGGAATGAGGTTTATGGCCCAAGGCAGCTCAAGGGGCTGAGAGATAAATGGGAGGGGAATGGGGTCGGGGAGCGGGGTCGGGGAGCAGGGTACCTGAGAATGCGATAGTTCGATGAAGTTGGGGGTGAAGGTGATAGGACAGTGGGGAGGATGGAGTGGATTGGTGGGAAGGGAGATGGACAGGGTCGACAGGTGAAGAGGGCGGTGTCTAGTTGGAGGGTTGGATCTGGGACAAGGTGGGGGGAGGAGAAATGGAAGGTTGGATCTGGGATAAGGTGAGGGAAGGGGAAATGGAAGGTTGGATCTGGGATAAGGTGGAGGGGAGGGGAAATGGAAGGTTGGATCTGGGATAAGGTGGGGAGAGGGGAAATGGAAGATTTGTTTGGGGATAAGGTGGGGGGAGGGGAAATGGAAAGTTGGATCTGGGATAAGGTGTGGGGAGGAGAAATGGAAGGTTGGATCTGGGATAAGGTGGGGGGAGGGGAAATGGAAGGTTGGATCTGGGATAAGGTGGGGGGAGGGGAAATGGATGGTTGGATCTGGGATAAGGTGGGGGGAGGGGAAATGGAATGTTGGATCTGGGATAAGGTGGGGGGGGGAATGGAAGGTTGGATCTGAGATAAGGTGGGGAGAGGGGAAATGGAAGATTTGTTCGGGGATAAGGTGGGGGGAGGGGAAATGGAAGGTTGGATTTGGGATAAGGTGGGGGGGAGGGGAAATGGAAGGTTGGATCTGGGATAAGGTGTGGGGAGGGGAAATGGACGGTTGGATCTGGGATAAGGTGGGGGGAGGGGAAATGGAAGGTTGGATGTGGGATAAGGTGGGGGAGGGGAAATGGAAGGTTGGATCTGGGATAAGGTGGGGGGAGGGGAAATGGATGGTTGGATCTGGGATAAGGTAGGGGGAGGGGAAATGGAAGGTTGGATCTGGGATAAGGTGTGGGGAGGGGAAATGGAAGGTTGGATCTGGGATAAGGTGGGGGGAGGGGAAATGGATGGTTGGATTTGGGATAAGGTGGGGGGAGGGGAAATGGAAGGTTGGATCTGGGATAAGGTGGGGGGAGGGGAAATGGAAGGTTGGATCTGGGATAAGGTGGGGGGAGGGGAAATGGATGGTTGGATCTGGGATAAGGTGGGGGGAGGGGAAATGGAAGGTTGGATTTGGGATATGTTGAGTGAAATACCAGAAAAGTCAGATTCCAGATGGAGACCTACCTTGAAAAATCACAAGTTTGATTTGTTTTGTTTCCAGTCAGGGACTCCCACTGACAGGTCAGGGACCTGCGGATCAGGGCCCAAATAGAGTCAGGGACCCTTAAAAAAAGGTGTCAGGGACTTCAAGGGAGTCGGAGAGTCCCACTAACAGGTCAGGGACCTGCGTAAGGAAATACTTCAAATGAGTCGGGGACTCAACTTCAGTCAAATTGGCGTTGTCTAAATTAATTCCCAAATTATTCTGTGAAAGACAAAACAAAGAAAGATCATGATATATTATAAGGAGACTGTCAGGGTTAGAGAATGTCGAGAGTGTTTTGTAGAAACCATTAGTCTAGATGTTCATTGTCAGATTGTTGTTTCGTGAAAGCTTTAGGTCGAGATTATCTTCTCTGTTGCATCTAATCGGCTTGGCTTGTCTTGCTTTGCTGCTTTGTCTTGTTCGTTTGCTATAGTTTTGTTCTGTGTGTTTTGGTGTTTGTCCTTTGTTTATGGAATAGAGAGGGTAGTTCCTGCCTTTATCGTGTTAAAAAAAAGAAAGCTGGCCAATGATACAATTCTCACACACTTGGTTAAGCATCTGTGTGCCACAGCCAGGATTTATGAGACTAAACGCCTTAACTTTAACTATTTTGGAATGTGAGTGCCTCATTACCCTTAAAATCTTCATATGTGTGTGTGTGTGAGAGACAAAGAGAGAGAGAGAGAGAGAGAGAATCAGTGCTGATTTCCTGCAGCTTGCAGCAAGTTTAACCCTTTGTGATTCAGTTTGAATGCACATTTGTTTGTTGGTGATTGAATGTTTGTGTTTTGTTCCTAGAGCTTCAGATCTAGGACTGTTTTGAATTTGATTTGTCCTTTGGGAATTTAAGATGATTTCTTTTAAGGTTAAGGATCCATCCGTGATTTTGAAATGAAATATTAACCCCTGTTCTTGACTGCGCTACTGTCAATTTCTAACTAATCTCTTTTATGCTTACATGAACGCCAATCTTAGTTAATTTCAAATCAGTTTAACATGGAGAAAGACGACATTACAATCTTTTTAAAAAATCTTCTCCTTTGATTCTGCACCATTTGACATCAGTATAAACCTTCTCTCAAATTCCCCATATTTTCATTCTACTGCCAAAGTTCATTTTCACCCGTCTCACCCCTACCTGTTGGACGAATGAAAGAATTGACTAAAGGAAGTAAAGCAGTAACACTAAACCTGGGCCTCAGCTGCAGAATCATTCTGTTCCGGGATGAGCGCAGGTTTCTGCTCAATTGGAAAATGGAACTCAAAGTGCAGAAGTGGGTGGTGTGACAGTACAGTCAGATAGCTCCTGGATATATATTCATTACCGTTTGGTGCTGCCTCATTGCCAACTACGTTACTGATCAAATAGTGAATCAGCAGAGATCCAAGTCCAGATCTGCACAGAGATATGTGCAGATTCAACACAGAACGTTGTCATAGAATTGATTAAAGGAAGTGAAGCAGTAGCACTAAATCTGGGCCTGAGGTGCAGAATCATTCTGTACCAGGATGACAGCACATTTCTGCACAGTTTTAGTTATAATCTAAGCCTGGCATTGAGGAAAATCACCTGAGACTTTAATATTTGCTCAGTGAGTGGAGGAATTGCATGAACCTTATTTAATTTACTTTAATTTGGAAAACTGGAAGTATAAAGATAGATCCAAAATATCTCAAACTAACAGCATTGGTTTCAGAAAATGATGCCAGCAGATTTAATTTTTATTTCAGACTTGTTTGTTTCCATTTAATTTTAAGACTGCCGTGTCTCATTGGTCATTATGGTGTGCCAGTCGTAGCTTTATTCCATAGCAATTTCCTCTCCCTCACTGGCAACTGTAATTTCAGTTCAACATTAGGTTGTGATAAATCATGTTACAAAATTAACATCCTATTATTAATATCTGTGCCTTTGGATTCGGCCATTATTTGTGCATGAGATGTTTTTTGTTACCATGTGAGTAGACAAGACCCTTTACGGCAGCTGTAGACATTTCATGGCCTATAGCATTGTCAATGAGCAATGACTGGTCAGGACTGCTTACAGAACCTAATCTGGGATTTAATTTAAGGGACTAGAACCAGGTAATGATAATGGATTTCAGAGTTGGTAACTGTGTACATTTTTCATTTGAAATATTGAATACTGAATAAATGAATTTCCAGTTGATAATTGTATGAGCCCTGAATCACAAAATCAGAATGAATTGGCAGGATCGCTTGGTTTTATTCCTTTACACATTGTCAGTGACCTGCCTCATTGCCTCATGGGTAATTTGAAGCATGGCCACATTGATTCGTTGCGAACTAAAGAATGGAAAGATCCCTTACTGGCCAGTTGAAGGAATTCTGCTTGTGATTGAGGAACAGAGGTATGGAGAGTAGATGGAACTTCCAAAAGGTGGGAGGTGGTCATAGCTGACTGTGAATGGGTAGATGAAAAAAATAAAAGGGCCATGTGAAACAGTGTAAGGCGACTAAGGCTGAGGAATATACAAACAGGGTTAAAGCAACAATGCTGTGAAATTCAGAACTTAGATTCTACTCGGAATCCCCAGCCTATGTCTGGCATACAGACCCTATTTGAGGATGGGGATGACGCTGATAGGGATGAGGATGGGGATTTTATTCCTGGATACCTACTGAGCCCCTAACATCTCCTGATAGATCCCACCCCCCACCCTTATTACAAACCTTTCCCTCTTTTGAAAATGAAGTATCCAGCCTTCATTGCCGATATCATGGGGATGAGTGGCCTGTGCCATCCTAAACCAGGGGCCTTCCTGGGAATCAGAGTAATGTTAATGAGACATGCCCCTGACCACAAGAACAAACCAGCCCACTTTGCTCAGTATGTCCAAGGGTGATACAGATATAAACACAGTGAGATTCTGGGAGCAGCCTGAATACGAATGGCTTGTGTTATAGGACTGAAACAAGTGGCCATCTGTTTGATGGAAGTGGTATACAGCCCACAATTGAAAAAATAATCAAGGAGCTGATGCACCTTTGTTTAACCCTATGCTTTTACAATGTTTTCCTCCTGGTGTCACTGACATGATCCGAACACACAATATGAACTAGTCCAGGATTTTCCAGTCGCCAATGAGACAAATGGTGGTTTTCTATTGGGATGGCCAAAACCAGACTGAACCACGGTGCAAGTTACAGGTAAAACTGATTATATCCAGCAACCTCGCGATTCCAAGTGCTGTGTGCCCAGCCCTGACAGGGTTAATTGGTGCCAGGATACTCACTGGGAGAGGAATCTACCTCGGATGCCCACCCAGCGACCACAGCTGATCAACACGTTCTCGAGGGGACCCTGCAAATGGGGACAGACAGGCCCCAGTGCTACACCTTTGAGGCTGGGAACAAGACAGTGAAATCCCCCAGGGACAAATGGCAGGCCCTTGCTTTACTGTGGAAATATGGCCACGAGGGAATGATGTGTCCTTAATGTTACCTTGGAGCAATTGCAGGGATCGACACGCTTGCATCCTGGCAAAAGGAAAATCTGTGAATATATACTGACTCCTCATTGTGCTTTTGGGGTGACCCATGATTACAGAGCCTTGTGGGAACATAAAGGATTGTTAACACCCACGGGATGGTGTTATAGTAATGCTGTTTTGTCCAATCAGTCTGGCAGTTATTAAGATGTTCGATTCACACTGAGGCAACTGATACAGTTTCCAAAGCAATCAGCAGATAGATGCTGCTGCCCAGCATGCAGCCTTACACCCCAAACCTCTGGTCCCATTGGGTCCCCAGCAACACCCAGATAGGGACAATATGGGGACAGGTATGCCAGACCTGGGTAAGGTACAGAAATCACAGGGGAAGCCCTCTGCTGAACAGCACAAACTGTGGACTCAAATAGAGTACTCCCTCAATACTCAAACCAAAATGTGAGTGACTCCTGCTGGACAAGTTTGTGTTGCTGCTGCCTATTGTAGTTGATTATGTGCATATTTGTACACACTTGGGCAAGGAAGGAATGGTTAATACTCTGTTACAAACACGGTGGCACCCAGATTTCCAGAAAGCAGCCAGGAAAAGAGCTGACGCGTTGTTTAATTTGTAAACAAACGAGACGCACGCTGTAAGAGGGATGCCGTGCGGTTGTTAACCCTTTCCTTGCCTGGTGGGCCTTTTTACTTGTCCACAACTTGCTTTTATAGAATCGCCTCGTGCACATTGTTCTGAATATTGTCTAATAACAGTGGATGTATTTAGTAGATGAATCAAACTATCCCAATGACTGATACAGCTGCCACTACAGTGTTGGACAAGTGGGAAATATTTGCATCAGTTAACCAAAACTCTTCAAAGTTTACATTCACAGGTACACCAGGCCTGAGAATTAGGCCCGGGCAAATTGGAGCCTGGGTGGAAAGGCCCGTTCCTAGTCCTGCTGGTCACCCATTCAGCGATCAAGGTCAAGGGGAGGCCGTATGGACACAGGGGACGCAGTGCAAGGGAGGACCACCCCAAGGAGAACATCTACTGATTCCTGCTGCATTACCTGGAAAACCCACAGCCGCAGATGTCCCCAACTGACTGTTTTTGCAGTTATTACATTGGTTTTGCTTGATTTTCTGATGTCGATCTTATCTGACTGGGGTCCTCGGTAGAACCTGGTGGCCTCAACTAAGAAAGAATTGCATTTTAATGCCTTTTTTTATATAAAGTTAAAAATCACACAACACCAGGTTATAGTCCAACAGGTTTAATTATATACATATCTTTACACACGGTAGGTCAGCCACTCTGGCTGCTGGGTTTGTGCACACGTTCCTTTCCATTCTAAAGGTGGGATTCCCTGGAGGGCCGTACCTTTTAATGACTCAGACGCTGCTGAATGGTGGTTGCATCAATGTTGTTCTGCTGCTGTCATGACCTTTCACATCCCTCCGACCTTCCTGAATCTGATCGGGGCCCCCTCTGCTTACGGGGACAACACCCTCCTCTGGTGGCAATCAGTGGGATACAGGATAGACACGTTTGGAGGGTGGTTCCAGCCTCGCTATAGTCTATCACAGACACCCCGCCAATAGTCTCTGCTCCTTATCAATGTCACGGCCACAATTACACCCCTCAGACCAAAGCGGCATCTCTTTCATGCAGAGGGTGGTGTGTGCATGGAATAAGCTGCCAGAGGAAGTAGTGGAGGCTGGTACATTACTCCATCTGCCAGTTTTTAGCCCATTGGCCCATCTGATCAAGATCCCATTGTAATCCGAGATAACCTTCTTCACTGTCCACTGCACCTCCAATTTTGGTGTCATCTGCAAACTTACTAACCATAGCTCTTATGCTCACATCCAAATCATTTATATAAATTATGAAAAGTAGTGGGCCCAGCACCGATCCTTGTGGCACTTCACTGGTCATAGTCCTCCAATCTGAAAAACACCCTCCATCATCACCCTCTGTCTTCTACCTTTGAGCCAGTTCTGTATCCAAATGGCTAGTTCTCCCTGTATTCCATGAGCTCTAACCTTGCTAACCAGTCTCCCATGGGAAACGTGTCAAAAGACTTACTGAAGTTCCTATAGATCACGTCCACCGCTCTGCCCTCATAGATGCTCTTTGGTACAGCTTCAAAAAGCTCAATCAAGTTTGTGAGATATGATTTCCCACACACAAAGCCGTGTTGACTATCCCTAATCAGTCCTTGCCTTTCCAAATACGTGTACATCCTGTCCCTCAGGATTCCCTCCAACAACCTGACCACCACCAACTGCTCTATAGTTCCCTGACTTATCCTTACCACCTTTCTTAAACAGTGGCACTACATTCGCCAACCTCCAGTCTTCTGGCACATCACCTGTAGCTATCAGTGATACAAATATCTCAGCAAGGGGCCCAGCAAACACTTTCCTAGCTTCCCACAGAGTTATACAGTACACCTGATCAGATCCTGGGGATTTATCCACTTTTATGCATTTCAATACATTCAGCACTTACTCCTCTGTAATATGGACATTTTTCAAGATGTCACTATTTATTTTCCTACATTCTATATCTTCCATGTCCTTTTCCACAGTAAACACTGACGCAAAATACTCATTTAGTATCTCCCCCAACTCATCTGGCTCCACACAAACTCTGCCTTGCTGCTCTTTGAGGTGTCCTATTCTCTCCCTAGTTACCCTTTTGCCCTTAATGTACTTGGAAAAACCCTTTGTCTTCTTCTTAACTCTATTTGCAAAAGCTGTCTCATGTCCCCTTTTTCCTCTTAAGTATGTTCCTACTTCCTTTATACTCTTCTAAAGATTCACTCGATCTATCCTGTCTATACCTGACATATGCTTCCTTCTTTTTCTTTGCCAAATCTCAATTTCTTTAGTCATCCAGAATTCCCTATATCTGCCAGCCTTTCCTTTCACCCTAACAGGAATATACTGTCTCTGGACTCTCATTATGTCATTTCTGAAAGCTTCCCATTTTCCAGCCATCCCTTTCCTTGCAAACATCTGCCCCCAATCAACTTTTGAAAGTTCTTGCCTAATATCATCAAAACTAGCCTTCCTTCAATTTAGAACTTCAACTTTTAGATCTGGTCTATCTTTTTCCATCCCTATTTTAAAACTAATACAATTATGGTTTTTGCCCCCAAAGTGCTCCCCCACTAACACCTCAGTCACCTGTCCTGCCTTATTTCCCAAGAGTAGGTCAAGTTTTGCACCTTCTCTGATCCACATACTGAATCAGAAAGTTTTCTTGCACACACTTACATTCCTCTCCATCTGAACCCTGAACACTATGGCAGTCCCAGTTTATGTTTGGAAAGTGAAAATCCCCTATCATAACCAACCTTACAGATAACTGAGATCTCCTTACAAATTTGTTTCTCAATTTTCCTTTGACTATAGGGGATCTATAATATAATCCCAATAAAGTGATCATCTCTTCCTTATTTCTCAGTTCAACCCAAATAACGTCGCTGGATATTTCTGGGAATATCCTCCCTCAGTACAGCTGTGATGTTATCCCTTATCTACTCCCCCTTCCTCCCTTGCCTCCCTTCCTATCCTTCCTGTAACATTTGTATCCTGGAACATTAAGCTGCCAGTCCTGTCCATCCCTGAGCCATGTTTCTGTAACTACTATGATATCCCAGTCCCATGTTCTTATACATACCCTGAGTTCATCTGCCTTCCCTGTTAGGCCCTTGCATTGAAATAAATGCAGTTTAATTTATCAGTCCTACCTTGTTCTCTGCTTTGTCCCTGTCTGCCCTGACTGTTTGACTCACTTCTGTTCTCAACTGTACCAGTCTCAGATCGATCTCTTTCCTCACTATCTCCCTGGGTCCCACCCCGCTCCCCCACCTTACTATTTTAAATCCTCCTGAGCAGCTCCAGCAAATTTCCCTGCCAGTTTATCAGTCCCCTTCTAATTAGGGCAATCTGTCCTCCTTGTACAGGTTACTTCTACCCCAAAAGAGATTCCAATGATCCAAAAATTCAAATCCTTCTCCCATACACCAGCTCCTCAGCCATGCATTCATCTGCTCTATCCTCCTACTCCTGCCCTCACTAGCTCGTAGCACTGGGAGTAATCCAGATTTTACTAATCTTGAGGACCTCCTTTTCAAATTCCTGCCGAACTCTCTGTAATCTACCTTCAAAATTACAGCCTTTTCCCTTCTTATGCCATTGGTTCCAATGTGTACAATGACCTCCTGCTGGTCCCACTCCCTCTTGAGAACATTCTGCACCCTCTCTGAGACATCCTTGACCCTGGCTCCAGGGAAGCAACACGCTATTGGGATTTTTCACTGCTGGCCACAGAAACATCTGTCTGTACCTCGGACTAGGGAGTTCCCGAATACAATTGATCTCTTGGAACCAGATGAACCTCTCATGGCATTAGAGCCAGTCTTGACTGTTTGTGCTACATTCCCCTGAGAATCCACCACCCGCTACATTTTCCAAAACAGCAGATAGAAAAAAACTCTACTGTTCAGACATGTTCCTGTGGGGATGACTTATTACTATTGTTACCAGTGGTAGGAATCCCTTCAAAGCCAGGTTTAGTGGTCACTATCAAACTGAGACAAAGTGGAGTCAAGTAAACCATCTGTAGAGAAAAAAAACTGTATCAGGTACGTCACATGAATATATTGAAACCTTACTAAAATAGAGATTGGGAACTGGAGAAACAGATATTAGTTACTGCCCCGCAGAGTGAGGAACCAAATCCAAATGTCATGCAGCTTGATATGGCTCAAACTACATTAAATAATGAGAAAGTCCTAGAGGAGTGGGATAGGTTGGTGAGCTAACTGTCTCAGGAGCAAAGAATACAGTTGGAAAAACACAGCATGTCAGGCAGCATCCGAGGGACAGGAGCAGGCTGAGATAACGGGTCGGCCGGTGAAGTCAGGCTTGTATATCTTGGGGAGGGGGTAAAACAGGCCAGTGTGGCGTTCCCAAACTATGAGATTGGAAGCTGTTAAGGAATACCACACTGCCTGGTTCTACCTCCTACCCAAGATCCACAAGCTTGACCACACTGGCCTGAGGATCTCAACCCCCTCCCCAGGAGGGGTCTCTTGGTTCCGCAATCGGTTAAATAATCTACAGGAATACGGTCTGCTTCAGCAAGATTTCACAGTTTATTATGACGCCAGGCACAGGTTTGTCCAGCAATACAGAGGTTAAAGACTTCTGTGTTCCTTGGAGAATCTGCGCAATTTCACTTGGAACAAAGGCACGTTTTACATGTTCTTAAGAAATAGTATAGCCTTAATCGCAGAATGAATCCAATGAATAAATCCAGTAATAAAATGACATAATGGACAGCAGGCTAACCCAATGATATTTCATGGGAAACAAAGTTATTTACTACACATTCTCTTCCCACCTACATTTCAAGGTTAGCTTGGATGGTTAGTAATGTCCTATCTCGCTTAGTTAATTCCATACAGTCAGGGATCCATTGTTCTGCTTTATCTTTGACTGGTTAGCTCAGCAAGGCAGGAATGTAGCCTATAGCCGGGTGAGAAGCCATTTCAAACATAGTGTTAATTTGCAGCCTGAAACCATTTTGTTATGTTACTTTGCATAAGAAGCCATTTGTGGTTAATAAAAGCACGCATAAAATGGTTACTCTTGATAACAGCCTAAATCCAGATTTTAGATCCTCATCTCCCCACTTTGGTCATTTCATGACCACATCATAGGATGTGAGGACATGGGTTAGATTAGTCCAATTGAATGGAAGCAGGACCTGATCAGGTGTACCCGAGAACTCTGTGGGAAGCTAGAGAAGTGATTGTTGGGCCTCTTGCTGAGATATTTGTATCATCGATAGTCACGGGTGAGGTGCCAGAAGACTGGAGGCTGGCAAACGTGGTGCCACTGTTTAAGAAGGGTGGTAAAGACAAGCCAGAGAACTATAGACCGGTGAGCCTGACCTCAGTGGTGGGCAAGTTGTTGGAGGGAATACTGAGGGACAGGATGTACATGTATTTGGAAAGGCAAGGACTGCTAAGCATAGTCAACATGGCTTTGTGCGTGGGAAATCATGTCTCACACACCTGATTGACTGTTTTGAAGTCGTAACAAAGAAGATTGATGAGGGCAGAGCAGTAGATGTGATCTATATGGACTTCAGAAAGGCCTTCGACAAGGTTCCCCATGGGAGACTGATTAGCAAGGTTAGATCTCATGGAATACAGGGAGAACTATCCATTTGGATACAGTACTGGCTCAAAGGTAGAAGACAGAGGGTGTTGGTGGAGGGTTATTTTTCAGACTGGAGGCCTGTGACCAGTGGAGTGCCACAAGGATCGGTGCTGGGTCCTCTACTTTTTGTCATTTACATAAATGATTTGGAGCTGAAAATGTGTTGCTGGAAAAGCGCAGCAGGTCAGGCAGCATCCAGGGAACAGGAGAATCGACGTTTCGGGCATATGCCCGAAACGTCAATTCTCCTGTTCCATGGATGCTGCCTGACCTGCTGCGCTTTTCCAGCAACACATTTTCAGCTCTGATCCCCAGCATCTGCAGTACTCACTTTCTCCATAAATGATTTGGATGCAAGCATAAGAGGTACAGTTAGTAAGTTTGCAGATGACACCAAAATTGGAGGTGTAGTGGACAGCAAAGAGGGTTGCCTCAGATTACAACAGGATCTGGACCAGATGGGCTACTGGGCTGAGAAGTGGCAGATGGAGTTTCATTCAGATAAATGCGAAGTGTTGCATTTTGAGAAAGTAAATCTTAGCAGGACTTATACACTTAATGGTAAGGTCCTAGGGAGTTTTGTTGAACAAAGAGACCTTGGAGTGCAGGTTCATAGCTCCTTGAAAGTGGAGTCACAGGTAGATAGTGAAGAAGGTGTTTGGTATGCTTTCCTTTATTGGTCAGAGTATTGAGTACAGGAGTTGGGAGGTCATGTTGTGGCTGTACAGGACATTGGTTAGGCCACTTTTGGAATATTGCATGCAATTCTGGTCTCCTTCCTATCGGAAAGATGTTGTGAAACTTGAAAGGGTTCAGAAAAGATTTACAAGGATTTGAGCTATAGGGAGGGGTTGAACAGGCTGGGGCTGTTTGCCCTGGAGTTGGAGGCTGAAGGGTGACCTTATAGAGGTTTACAAAATTATGAGGGGCATGGATAGGATAAATAGATAAAGTCTTTTCCCTGGGGTCTGGGAGTCCAGAACTAGAGGGCATAGGTTTAGGGTGAGAGGGGAAAGATATAAAAGAGACCTAAGGGGCAATGTTTTCACACAGAGGGTGGTATGTGTATGGAATGAACTGCCAGAGGATGTGGTGGAGGCTGGTACAATTGCAACATTGAAGAGGATTTGGATGGGTATATGAATAGGAAGGGTTTGGAGGGATATGGGCCGGGTGCTGGCAGGCGGGACTAGATTGGGTTGGGCTATCTGGTTGGCATGGACGGGTTGGACCGAAGGGTCTGTTCCAATGCTGTACATCTCTATGACTCTATGACTGCCCTACTTCCTCCTCCTCCAGGGAGGAAATAGGAGCAGATAATGACACCTCCTCATGTTCCCCATGAATGGAGCAGAAGCATTTTAGCAATAATACAATTGACAATAGCAATACCAACAAAAAGACCAACTAAAACAATAACAACATACATAGCCATATTGATCAGCCAGTTGTACCATGAGCCGAAACCCCAATCTCCCCATCCCACACCTTCAGTCATTTGGCTGACAAAGTGTGGATGTTATCTACATGGTTGGTAATATTTTCGATGAGGTCAGTGACCCCCATAATGCATTTGCCTTTGACTAGGGCAGAAACTCCACTTCCTTTGCCAGTGTGTAATCGAGGGCGGTACCGGTTTTGTTGGGAAAATAGGCGCAATTCTGAAAGCATGTGCCTAATTCCTGCCAGGGCAGCGGCTGTCTCGTTACCCAAGAGGGTGAGACCGCAAATCAGATCATTTCGATTTTGATGGCTGATGATGCCTGCAGACCCTCCTAAGGTAAAGGTACTAAGGAATGCACACCCTAGACAGTCAGTCTCAGTTGGAGCTCAAAGTCTGAGCATTCCTCCAATGTGCGCATAACTCAGGTGAGACTGAACATTTAACAGGGAAATCCCGATCCCATTCCCAAGTAATCGGACAGGGAACTGTAGTCGGAACACGTGTCCCTACAGCTCCAGCATGGGGAGGACCGATTTCATTAAGGCCAAGGAAGCTAGTTGCCTTAATGTGACTGAGAAAACAATAAGTGGGTTTAGTATCGATAATGGAAGGAGCTTCCCAGTAAGAAGCAGGCCTGGCTTTGTCACTTCCTGGAACATATGGGTAGTCCACAGCTACAAAGTACGGCTGTCCTGAGCGCTTGGGGTGAACGCTGTTCAATAGAAAAAGGTGGGTCTTTCAGTAAGAGATGCGGTTAATGTCCCAGAATGGTTCCTTCCATCCCACAATTGGGAAGATGGGGCTGCCACTAGGGGTCTCATAATAAAGGTGGATGCTATTACCCATTCCACAAAGGGCCTGAATACCAGTGATAACAGAGACACACTCCTCCTCAAGGGATATGCATGAGATGCGAGGTCCTTCAGGGGAACAGAAGTGTCTAGTACATTTGATCATTGCACAGGGGATAGCCTTAGTCACATTTATGTAAGTGCACCCCCATCCCTTACCATTGTAGCAATTTGGATCGGCTACTCCGGATTTATTGGAGGAAGTCCATAAGCAACTGGCAGGTGGAGATAAATAATATTCAAAAGAAATATTATGTCCAGTAAACACTTTAGAAGTGTCCCATACTCTTCCGTTGGGATTCAGAAGGGGGAAAAACGGGTTAAGGAGTCTTTTACTGAAGTTAGGGCATAACAAACCACTTCATCCCTACCAAATATTCTATTGTGACTTTAGGGAAACAAATCATTAGTGGACGATAACATTTCCTCTTTTGCAGCGTGATCTACTTGAAGGGGGACAAAGCTCACCAGTGTCGCCCATAGGACAACTGAAATCAAACTGGCACACAACACCTTGACAGGGTAAAGACCATTGAGACTTGTTCTGTAAATGGATTATCCAATCTTGATAGAACATAGAACATAGAAGAATACAGCGCAGTACAGGCCCTTTGGCCCTCGATGTTGCACCAATCCAAGCCCACCTCACCCACCAAGCCCACTATCCTCCATATGCCTATCCAATGCCCGCTTAAATGCCCATAAAGAGGGAGAGTCCACCACTGCTACTGGCAGGGCATTCCATGAACTCACGACTCGCTGAGTAAAGAACCTACCCCTAACATCTGTCCTATACCTACCACCCCTTAATTTAAAGCTATGTCCCCTCGTAATAGCTGACTCCATATGTGGAAAAAGGTTCTCATGGTCAACCCTATCTAAACCCCTAATCATCTTGTACACCTCTATCAAGTCACCCCTAAACCTTCTTTTCTCCAATGAAAACAGCCCCAAGTGCCTCAGCCTTTCCTCATACGATCTCCCGACCATACCAGGCAACATCCTGGTAAACCTCCTCTGCACCCGTTCCAGTGCCTCCACATCCTTCCTATAGTATGGCGACCAAAACTGCCCACAATACTCCAGATGCGGCCGCACCAGAGTCTTATACAACTGCAACATGATCTCAGGACTCCGGAACTCAATTCCTCTACCAATAAAAGCCAGTACGCCGTATGCCTTCTTCACCGCACTATTTACCTGGGTGGCAACTTTCAAAGATCTGTGTACATGGACACCAAGATCCCTCTGCTCATCCATACTACCAAGTATCCGACCATTAGCCCAGTACCCCATCTTTTTGTTACTCTTACCAAAGTGAATCACCTCACACTTTGCTACATTGATCTCCATTTGCCACCTTTCTGCCCAGTTCTGCAGCTTATCTATATCCCGCTGTAACCTGCCACATCCTTCCTCACTGTCAACAACTCCTCCGACTTTCGTATCATCCACAAACTTGCTCACCCAAGCTTCTAGCCCCTCCTCCAGGTCATTTATAAAAATGACAAACAGCAATGGTCCCAAAACAGATCCTTGCGGAACACCGCTAGTAACAGCACTCCAAGATGAACCTTTACCATCAACTACTACCCTCTGTCTTCTTCCAGCCAGCCAATTCTTAATCCAAACCTCCAACTCACCCTCAATGCCATACCTTCGTATTTTTTGAAGTAGCCTACCATGGGGAACCTTATCAAACGCCTTACTAAAATCCATATACACCATATCTACCGCTTTCCCCTCGTCCACCTCCTTAGTCACCTTCTCAAAGAATTCAATAAGATTTGTGAGGCATGACCTGCCCTTCACAAAACCATGCTGACTATCCTTGATCACATTATTCCTATCCAGATGTTCATAAATCCTATCCCTTACAATTCTCTCTAAGATTTTGCCCACAACAGAAGTGAGACTCACCGGCCTATAGTTACTAGGGTTATCCCTACTCCCCTTCTTGAACAAGGGAACCACATTTGCTAGCCTCCAGTCTTCTGGCACTACTCCTGTAGACAACGAGGACATAAAAATCAAGGCCAATGGCTCTGCAATCTCCTCCCTTGCTTCCCAGAGAATCCTAGGATAAATGCCATCAGGCCCAGGGGACTTATCTATTTTCACCCTTTCCAGAATTTCCAACACCTCTTCCCTACATACCTCAAAGCCATTCATTCTACTTAATTGTGACTCAGTATTCACATCGGCAACAATGTCCTGTTCCTGAGTGAATACTGACGAAAAGTATTCATTCAGTGTCTCCCCAATCTCTTCAGCCTCCACACGCAACTTCCCACTACTATCCTTGACTGGACCTATTCCTACCCTAGTCATTCTTTTATTCCTGACATACCTATAGAAAGCCTTAGGGTTTTCCCTAATCCTACCAACTAAGGACCTTTCATGTCCCCTCCTTGCTGCTCTTAGCTCTCTCTTCAGGTCCTTCCTGGCTACCTTATAACTCTCAATCGCCCCAATTGAACCTTCACGCCTCATCTTTACATAGGCCGCCCTCTTCCATTTAACAAGGGATTCCAATTCCTTATTAAACCACGGCTCCCTCACACGACCCTTTCCTCCCTGCCTGACAGGTACATACTTATCAAGGACACTCAGTAGTTGCTCCTTGAACAAGCTCCACATATCAATTACGCCCTTGCCTTGAAGCCTACTTTTCCAAGCCACGCATCCTAAGTCATGCCTCACCGCATCATAATTTCCCTGCCCCCAGCTATAACTCTTGCCCTGCAGTGCACACTTATTCCTCTCCATCACTGGAGTAAAAGTCACCGAATTGTGGTCACTGTCCCCAAAGTGCTCACCTACCTCTAATTCTAACACCTGGCCTGGTTCGTTACCCAGAACCAAATCCAGTATGGCCTCACCTCTTGTTGGCCTATCTACATATTGTGTCAGGAAGCCCTCCTGCACACATTGGACAAACACCGACCCATCTAACAAACTAGAGCTATAGCTTTCCCAATCAATATCAGGAAAGTTAAAGTCCCCCATAACAACCACCCTATTACTTTCACTCTTCTCCTGAATCATCCTCGCAATCCTTTCTTCTACGTTTCTAGGACTATTAGGAGGCCTGTAAAAAACTCCTAACAGGGTGAGCTCACCTTTCCTATTCCTAACCTCAGCCCAAACTACCTCAGATGGCGAGTCTTCATCCATCGTCCTTTCCACCGCTGTAATACGATCTTTGACAAGCAATGCCACACCTCCCCCTCTTTTACCCCCACCTCTGACCCTACTAAAACATTTAAACCCTGGAACCTGCAACAGCCAATCCTGTCCCTGTTCTACCCATGTCTCCGTAATAGCCACAACATCGAAATCCCAGGTACCAACCCACGCTGCAAGTTCACCTACCTTATTTCGTATACTTCTTGCATTGAAGTATACACACTTCAAGCCACTTTCCTGTTTACAGGCTACCTCCTTTGAGATTGATGCCATGCTCCTAACCTCCCTACACTCCAGGTCCTGCACCCTAAAGCTACAGTCTAGGTTCCCATGTCCCTGCAGAGTTAGTTTAAACCCCCCCCCAAGAGCACTAGCAAACCTCCCACCAAGGATACTGGTGCCCCTAAGGTTCAGGTGTAGACCATCCTGCTTATAGAGGTCCCACCTTTCCCAGAAAGAACCCCAGTTATCCAAATACCGGAATCCCTCCCTCCTGCACCATCCCTGTAGCCACGCATTTAGCTGTTCTCTCTCCCTATTCCTCGACTCTCTATCACGTGGCACGGGTAACAACCCAGAGACAACAACTCTGTTTGTTCTAACTCTGAGCTTCCAACCTAGCTACCTGAAAGCCTGTCTAACATCCTCAGCCCTCCTCCTACCTATGTAGATGACCACTGCAGCAGTCATTCTTGGTAACGTCCCACACATCGAAGGAATCAGTCTCTTGGCACACAAGGACATCTTGGCACAGATGGTACACAGTCTCTGGTTGCTCAGGATCGCATGGGTAGACAATCCCTTCTTGTGCAGCATTGCTGGCGATGGCAAGCCCATATCGCAGGGTAAGCTCGATCTTGATTGTAGTGGTCACTTCTGAATCAAGGATTAGGATATCTAAAACAGAAGGAAAATTACTATTCAAAAGAGACAGCTATATCTTCATCTGTTTCTGGTTGCTCTCTCTCAGTTCCCTTTCATTCCCATCATCTCCATCATCCCCTTTGGAGGGGTTTGTGTGATGACTTTACAATGATGGAGGTAGACCCAGGTGGAACACCCAGAGACTTTAGCAGCATTTGGGGTGGTGAGGAGAACCTGGAAGGGTCCTTCCCAGTGAGGTTGGAGCCCGCGGCGTGTCCAATTCTTGATGGGGACAAAAGGAGCCTGGATCAACATGGGAACAACGCCAAGGGAGGGAAGTATTTTGTGAGCAGGACGGACTCGGGAGTGAAGCCCTAGTAGAATTTTAGTTAAAGAGAGGTTTTGGAGGACATGTCATGTGGTGAAAGTGAATAGGGGTGTGGCATCATTCCAAGGCATGCAAAAGGCTCGACCGTACGCTATTTTGGCAGGGGATAACCGAGTTTTACTAGCAGGAGTGCAGTGTAGGTGAAACAGTACCAGAGGCAATAGTTTAACCCAGGAAAGGCCTGTCTGCGAAGTCAATTTGGCGCGTTTAGTTTTCAGAGTCTGGTTACAACATTCCACAAGCCCTGCAGCCTGTGGAAGAGTTTTGGCAGTAGCATGAGAAGTAAGATAAGCTTCAACATATTTAGAAAAAAGATCACCAATAACTAAAACATATTTATATTTTTGACACTTTTGTAACTCAATGAAGTCCAGTTGAAGGGTTTGGAAGGGCCCTTCAGGGTTGGGCGTCTGTCCCACAGGGCAAGGAACACTCTTACTCGGGTTATGTCCTTGGCAGATAAGGCATCTATCACTGACACACTGCGCTATCTGCTGATGGCGTGGATGCCACCACGTGGTTCGAAGTCGGTCAGACGTCGAGCGAGCACCACAGTGAGTAGCATTATGAATACAATCAGCTACCCATAAAGCAAGGCCATCAGACATACAAATCTATCCAGCTGGAGTGGGCTATAGTTTAGTAACAGGATTACAATAACAGCCGGCTTTAGACCACATCTGCCTTTCAGAATCAGAGGTGTCCCTCTGTAAGGCAACCACATCGTGAATGGTTGGAATTAGTTTATCTGAGGTAGACTGACTCTTGTCAGAGCTTTCAGACTGATTCATCATTTTAGACACAATCATAAGGCAGTTGCGAGAGGCTTGTTTTGCAGCCACATCAGCAGTACAGTTACCAATGTCCACAGTCATTGGGAAAAGGGATTATTCTGTGAAAAACTGGCGATTTGACCTCTGCCTCTTGGTTGTGGTGGAGGATGACCTATCAGAAGGTTTACCCCATTTGCCTTAGGAGGGTTCTGAGGGTAATTCTCATGAAAACATCCTTGGTTCCCCGATGTAGTCCCTCTCGAGAAATTAGAGGCCCAATGGAGGGGACTGCCGCAAGTAAGGCAGTTTCGAGTCGGGCAGTCACGAGCCCAGTGATATAGGCTGTTACAATTAAAACAGGCCAGAGACAGACACCTCAGGGGGAGTCCCTCTGCCATACCCATGACCCACAACTCAAATGGGTGCAGGGCCACTACAATGACGCACGGGTAGTTGTTGAGGTGTCTCCTCTAGGACTACAAATTCTGATTTTACACAGATTGGTGCTCTGTCTTCACTCTGCTGTTTCCATAAAGCCTTAATAGAACGATAGAGTTGATGAGGAGTGGCTTCAACCCACTCGTGGTTGTTTGTTTTGACTGCTGTGACTACAGAGAGCGGCAGGCAGTTTAACAGCATAGAATTGTACTGAGCATTAATAGCATTTAAATTCCAAGCCCGATCAATGGAATAGGACTCATGACATTCTCTAAAAACATTCAAGGAAGTCTTCAGCAGACTCCCTACTGCAAGTCAATAAGTTTTGCTAGTAGGGCAGATATCATCTTGTCGTTGCTGATCTTGGGCTACAGCATTAGAGACGGCAGTAAAATTATTGTAACCAATCCATTCAGTAAAGCAGGCGTATTCAGTGTAGGTGAGGACTTGAAGGGCCCCAAAGCTCCTGGGCATTGCTATCAGAAACTTTAATTCTGGTGTTTTTTTTAAAAAAATCAACAAACTGCTGAGGAGTCTTGTGGCGGTCCGGTGCATTACTGAGGATGGACATAATTTCATGAGATTTCCAGGACAGTAAATACTGATAGTGGCGTTTTGACCAGGAGTGCCAGCCTGTGGATTCTCATCGGGAACATGCCTAATGTGGGTGCTTCATCTCCTGAGTCCTCAGAAGAGGAACTTAAAGGGGTTTCTAATCGCTGAACGAGTTGTTTCTTAAAGGACTGGTGCTGTTTGAATTTCTGTTGACTAGGAGTGTTATACGCAACAGGATCAGTAAACTAGGGAGGGGGAGTGGGGGAAACAGGGGTGGCTACGGCAGCAACATACATCTTAGGTCGAGCTGCAGCTGCTGAGCTAACAGTAACCTGGGGAATGGGGAGAAGGAACAACATTTACAAGGTTAGAACTGGGAGGGGAGAACACAGGGGTAGGCTGTAGGGAAAACAATGGGAATTTGAGAATTAGGTAGAACAACAGTTTGATATGCAGGAGGCTGAACAGTCTGTAGGGGAGGGCTTAGGGCAGGGGGCGCTTGGAGCGCTCAACTTGCAGAGCTGACAAACTGGAGTAATCAGGGGTGCGTTAGGGTGCACTTGCAAGTTGGGCAGAGCTGGAGGAGGTGGCAGCAGCGGAGGGCGTAGGTAGGAACACTATTCACCCAAATCTGAATTGTCATTGTATCCCGCGCTGTTTGCTAACCAGCCAGTGGTGAAGTCTCCTTTTATTTCTGTTGGTGTTTAGCTCAAGCACATTCATTTTTGAGGATGTTAATAGATTTCATGGTACCATCAGCAGTTAATCCAGTTCCCAATTTAGTGGCAATATCCTGCCATGAACACAAAACTGATTCTTTATGACTTGGATCACAAAATTGCTGCCACAGTCTAATCAGTTCCTTCGTTTTGGAGCCAATTGTTGGGCCGATTTAACCAACTGAATACTTTGAGAGTCACCTAGTGGCCACTGCTCATCACCCAATGTTTTATTTAAGGCGCCAGAAAGTTTCCAAAAACCTTTGGATTTTTCCAGAAACTTCTCACATACCTTTACTAACGGTGAAGGCGGATTTTCCATCTTGTCCACGTGATTACCCATCTTTAAACAAATTTCCTTTTATAGTCCTGACTCAAAACCTTTATTCTTCAACAGCCTGTCAACACAACAATTTTCTGACTTCCTCATGCCCTTCTCGACTCTGTGTAAAGTATCGGGATACTTTCTTATTTCAGAGCTATTTCGGTATCAGAGCTTCTCGACTGAGACGGTCCTCGACCCTCTTTTTCGGATCTGTTTCTCAACCGTGTCCTCAGATCCCTGATCTGAGGTGGAGCCCTCGACTTTTTCTCTTCTCTTTTCAGTGGAGTCCTCGACTCCGTAGAAGTCCTTAACCTTTTCTCTCACTTCTTCCCTTTTCATTTATAAGTCCCCCTGACCCTATCCTTGCCAAGACAGATCCTTTTCAGGCTGGACTAGGACAATAGACAGCAAGGGATCAGGTCAGCCACTACTTGAATGAGAGAAAACCAATCGGATCTGAAATACTCTCGTCTGGCTGGCCAATTCCTCAACCCTCACTAGTGGAGGACTCAAGACTCTTAAACTACTGTCCACAATCTGTCCATACCGAATCACAGTACCATATGAAGATCTCAACACCCCTGGGAGGGGGGTCTCAGTTCTGTGATCAGTCAAACAATCAACAGGAATACGGTCTGCTCCAGCAAGATTTCACAGTTCATTACGACGCCAGGCGCAAGTTTGTCCAGCAACACAGAACATAGAACAATACAGCACAGAACAGGCCCTTCGGCCCTCAATGTTGCACTGAACAGAGCCACTAAATTTAGAGTCATACAGCACAGAAGCAGACCCTTCGGTCCAACTCATCCATGTTGACCAGATTTCCCATATTAAACCAGTCCCACGTGCCTACATTTGCCATATCCCTCTAAACCTTTCCTATTCATGTACCTATCCAAATATCTCTTAAATGTTGCAACTGTACCTGCATTTACTACTGATTCGGAGAAGCTGTGTAGTCTGTGTTGTAGGTCGACCTAAGTGGGTTCGTGATCCGTAATCCATTCGGGATCTTTCCTGCTTGCCTGCATTCCTGTAGAAACTTGATGTCTGTGTCGATATGTGTGATCTTCTTGGAGATTCATGTCGAACTCACATAAACCACATAGATTCATGTCGAACTCACATAAACCACATAGATTCATGTCGAACTCTGAGCTCAAAAACTGCATGAATTTATGTAAAACTCTGTTATCTCCCTTTTTAGATTGGAATCAATCTAAACATCAGGTCATAGACAGAGAACACAGGGGGCTAACACCTTCAACACATTGTCTAGCTATCACCATTGTTAACAGCTAACCCGAGAATGAAACTTTAAAAAAAAAGGGTTTTGTGATTTACACATGAAAGAAGTGAAACTATCACTGTATTCTAACAGATGAAAGGCTTAACAGACAATCAATTCTTCAATGTATAATTTCAGTTACATCACACTGCAAATTTTTGCTATAAATTCTGTGTTACGATCCAACCTTCCACAATCACCTGATGAAGGAGCGCCGCTCTGAAAGCTAGTGTGCTTCCAATTAAACCTGTTGGACTATAACCTGGTGTTGTGTGATTTTTAACTTTGCATTTACTACTTCCTAGTTAACAGCTTCGGTGTCCCTTGGAGAAACTGCGCAATTTCACTAGGAACAGAGACAGATTTTATATGTTTCTTAAGGAATAGTACAGCCTTAATCGCAGAGTGAATCCAGTAAAGTGTAATAAAATGACATCATGGCAGCAGGCTAACCCAATGATATTTCCTGGGAGACAAAAGTTGTTTCCCCACACATTCTCTTCCCACCTACATTTCAAGGTTAGCTTGGATGGTTAGTAATGTCCTATCTAGCTTAGTTAATTCCATACAGTCAAGGGTCCATTTTTCTGCTTTATCTTTGATTGGTTAGCTCAGCAAGGCAGGAATGTAGCCTATAGCCGGGTGAGAAGCCATTTTAAACATAGTGTTAATTTGCAGCCTGAAGCCATTCTGTTACGTTACTTTGCATAAGAAGCCATTTTTAGGTAAATACAAGCACGCTTAAAATGGTTGCACCTGACAACAGCCTAAGGCCAGATTTTCGATCCTCAGGTCGATCCATCTTCTGTCTGCTCCTGCCGGAAAGGTAGATTTTCCTGCTCCTTGGATGCTGCCTGACCTGCTGTGCTTTTCCAGGACCGCACTCAACTCA
Source organism: Chiloscyllium plagiosum (assembly GCF_037043375.1). Taxonomy (NCBI): domain Eukaryota; kingdom Metazoa; phylum Chordata; class Chondrichthyes; order Orectolobiformes; family Hemiscylliidae; genus Chiloscyllium; species Chiloscyllium plagiosum. The sequence goes on from NW_028270173.1 coordinate 48,238,114, forward strand.
TCTCCAGCATCTGCAGTCCTCACTTTTGTTTAGTTGTGAATAGTTGTTGAATCGTCACTTTTAGAGTTAATAAATTGATGTTATTTTCTTTAAATAGTGGAATTTGGGAGTTAGGTCACTCACTCATTTTAACAGATTACAAGGTGAGGTGAGCTTTTCTAGGTGTTTGGTTTAATTAACAGAGGAAGTCACCTCCATGTTGGAACAAAAAAGTGAACCCACAAAAAGCAATTGGCCTGGATGGACCCCGTGGCTAAGCACTCAGTGTATGGACTAGCTGGTGTGGAGTATTCACTGACGTCTTTAACCTCTCCGTACTATGATCTGAGGTCCCCACCTGTTTCAAAGAGACTACCCTTCATCCTGGTACCAAAAAGAAATCATGCAATGTGTGTCAATGACTACTGCCCTGTGGATCTGACCTCCTTTATAAAATTGTTCAAGAGGTTAGTCATGGCTCAAATTGCCGTCATCCTTTGCAATTCACCTACTGACACAGGAGGCCCACAGCAGACATCCATCTCCCTGGACATATACATCCCTGGAACATCTGGATAACAAGGATCCTACATCATGCTTACTTCGACTATAGCTCAGCCCTAATTCTAAACAAACTCACCTCAAAACTCTAAGGGCTAGGTCTTAGCTCCCCCACCCCCAAAACTGGACCATCAACTTCCTGACCCATAGACTGCAATCAGTAAGAATAGGTGACATCTTCTCCACCATAACCCTCAACACTCATGCCCCCACAAGGCTGCATATCAGCCCCCTACTATATTCCTTGCACATGGTTGTGGCCCAGTTCCACTCCAGCTCCATTTGCAAGTTTGCTGACACCACCACCACTGCAGGTTGGATCCCACATGAGGGGGGGAGGACAGGCAAGAGATTGAGTGCTTAGTGGCATGGTGTATAGACAATGATCTCTCCAATGTCAGCAAAACGAAGAAGCCGGTAATCAGTTTCAAGGAGGGGTTGGGGGGACATGCCCCTGTCTGCATCAGTTGTGTTGAGGTGGAAGTGGTCAGGTTTCTGGGAGTGTGATGATCACCAATAATTTGGATTGGGAGGATAAGTTTGCACCACTGTCAAATTTTCATGGAGGTGAACAGAGAAACAAGGGTTTAAATCTGACCCCAGGGAGATTCACAGGAAAGTCAATGTGGAGGGAGCCAAGGGGCTGAGAACTGGGAGTACGGACAAGATCCACAAGCAAAGTGCGCTCGTCCTATCACACTGCTAGAAAGAGGCTGCGACACATTTACACACTAGCCTGGCAAACGGTAGAGTTGTACAAAGAAACAAATCTTCGACATTGCCTCACTACGAGTTTAAAAATGAGCAGAGCAGATCACATTAGAACATCAAGGTCATTTCACTGAAGGGCAAAGCACTATTGGAGAAAATACTACTCCACTGAGACTGTGATGCAGGATTAGCATGAATTTTTAAAACAGTTTCACCCAAGAACAAAGTGATTGCATTTGACCACATTGGGAGTGGGGGGGGGGTAGGCTTTTGGGGTCCCCTTCGGTTGAACTGCTGCAGTTTTAAGTATTTTATGAGGTGAAACCTCATGGGGGTGGGGTGGGAACCTGAGCTGTATACCGGTGGTGAGAGTTGATGGAGAAGACGCAATAGCAAGAGGTAGCGCAGCCAGTGGGAAGGAATTTCCTGGGAAAGAACCAAGGGATCGGTTAAAGTGTGTTTGCTTTAATGCAAGGAGTATCAGGAATAAAAGTGATGAGCTTAGAGCATGGATCAGTACCTGGTGCTATGGTGTTGTGGCCATAACAGAGACGTGGGTTTCTCAGGGGCAGGAATGGTTGCTGGATGTTCCAGGGTTTAGAACATTTAAAAACAATAGGTAGGGGGAAAAAAGGGGAGGGGGTGTAGCACTGCTAATCAGAGAGGGTATCACAGCGACATAAGTTACCATTGTCGAGGAGGGTCTGCCTACTGAGTCAGTATGGGTGGAAATTAGGAACAGTGAGGGAGCAGTCACCTCATTAGGGGTTTACTACAGGCCCCCAATAGCAGCAGGGAGATTGAAGAAAGCATAGGTTGGCAGATTTTGGAAAAGTGTGAATGTAGTAGGGATGTTGTAATGGGTGACTTTAACTTTCCCAATATTGATTGGAACCTCCTTTGAGCAGATGGTTTGGAAGGAGCTGTTTTTGTAAAGTGTTTTCAGGAGGGTTTCCTAACTCAGTACGTTGACAGGCCAACAAGGGGAGAGGCCATTTTGGATTTGGTGCTCGGCAATGAGCCGGGACAGGTGTCAGATCTTGCGGTGGGAGAACATTTTGGTGATAGTGACCACAACTGCCTCACATTCTACATAGCTATGGAGAAGGAGAGAAACAGGCACAATGGGAGGATATTTAATTGGGAAAAGGAAACTATGATGCTATCAGACGTGAGTTGGGAAGCATGGACTGTGAGCAATTGTTCCATGGTAAAGGCACTATCGACATGTGGAGACTGTTTAAGGAACAGTTGTTGCGAGTGATGCATAAATGTGTTCCTCTGAGACAGGCAGGAAGGGGTAAGATAAAGGAACCTTAGATGACGAGAGCGGAGGAGCTTCTCGCCAAAAGAAAGAAGGCAGCTTACGTAAGGTGGAGGAAGCAAGGGTCTTGCTCAGCTCTAGAGGATTCCAGACAGGTGAGGAAGGAGCTCAAAAATGGTCTGAGGAGAGCCAGGAGGGGGCACGAAAAAGGCTTGGCAGGAAGGATTAGGGAGAATCCAAAGGCATTTAACACGTTCGTGAGGAATAAGAGAATGATCAAAGAAAGAGTAGGCCCGACAGGGATAGCACAGGGAACTTGTGTATAGAGTATGAGGAGGTAGGGGAAGCCCTAAATGAGGTTTTTGCTTCTGTCTTTACTAAAGAAAAGGACCTTGTAGTGAATGAAACCATGGATGAGCAGGTAAGCATGCTGGAACAGATAGAGATTGAGGAAGCTGATGTGCTGAAAATTTTGACAAACATTAAGATTGACAAGTCGCCAGGGCCAGACCAGATTTGTCCTCAGCTGCTTTGGGAAGCGAGAAATGTGATTGCTTTGCCGCTTGCGAAGATCTTTGCATCCTCGCTCTCCACCAGCGTCGTACCTGAGGACTGGAGGGAGGCAAATGCAATTTCACTCCTCAAGAAAGGAAATAGGGAAATCCCCGGCAGTCCAGACCAGTCAGTCTCACGTCTGTCATCTGCAAGGTGTTAGATAGGATTCTGAGGGATAGGATTTATGACCATCAGGAAGAGCATGGCTTGTGAGGGGCAGATCATGCCTCACAAACCTTATCGAGTTCTTTGAGGATGTTACTAGACATGTTGTTGAGGGTCGAGCAGTGGATGTGGTGTATTTGGACTTCAGCAAGGCATTTGATAAGGTTCCCCATGGTAGGCTCGTTCAGAAAGTCAGGAGGAATGGGATACAGGAAAATTTAGCTGTCTGGATACAGAATTGGCTGGTCGACAGAAGACAACGAGTGGTAGTGGAAGGAAAGTATTCTGCCTGGAAGTCAGTGGTGAGTGGTGTTCCACAGGGCTCTGTTCTTGGGCCTCTACTCTTTGTAATTTTTATTAATGACTTGGATGAGGGGATTGAAGGATGGGTCAGCTAGTTTGCAGATGACACAAAGGTTGGAGGTATCGTTGACAGTATAGAGGGCTGTTGTAGGCTGCAGCATGACATTGACAGGATGTAGAGATGGGCTGAGAGGTGGCAGATGGAGTTCAACCTGGATAAATGCGAAGTGATGCATTTTGGAAGGTCAAACTTGGAAGTTGAGTACAGGATTAAAGGCAGGATTCTTGGCAGTGTGGAGGAACAGCGGGATCTTGGTGTGCAGGTACATAGATCCCTTAAAATTGCCACCAAAGTGAACAGGGTTGTTAAGAAAGCATATGGTGTTTTGGCTTTCATTAACAGGGGGATTGAGTTTAAGAGTCGTGAGACCTTGTTGCAGCTCTATAAAACTTTGGTTAGACCGCACTCGGAATACTGTGTCCACTCCTTGTCGCCCTATTATAGGAAAGATGTGGATGCTTTGGAGAGGGTTCAGAGGAGGTTTACCAGGATGCAGCCTGGAATAGAGTGCTTATCTTATGAAGAGAGGTTGTCTGAGCTCGGACTTTTTTCATTGGAAAAAAGGAAGAGAGGGGACCTCATTGAGGTGTACAAGATAATGAGAGGCTTTTTCCCAGGGCAGAAATTGTTAACACGAGGGGTGTTTTAAGCTGTTTGGCGGAAAGTATAGAGGGGATGTCAGAGGCGGGTTCTTTACGCAGAGAATTGAGAGAGCATGGAATGCGTTGCCAGCAGCAGTTGTGGAAACGAGGTCATTGGGGATATTTAAGAGACTGCTGGACATGCATGTGACCACAGAAATTTGAGGGTTCGTACATTAGGTTGACCTTACATGAGGATCAATGGTCGGCACAATATCGTGGGCTGAAGGGCCTGTTCTGTGCTGTACTGTTCTATGTTCTATGAAAGCAAGAATGAAACAAGATGCCTGAAACACATTTCCACAGGGTTGGTGCCCAGAATGAACACAGGTCAGTTTATACAAGATACCAAAATTCCTATTAAGGTCTCAGAAGAAAAACTTGGCAGCACAAAATAAATATTTGTGAAGCAAACAAAGCACAACTTCCAAACAGCCAGGACAGATATCTCCCAAAATAATCCAACAGCCTGATATACACAACCCCAAAACAAATTGCTCCCATGTCTATAATCAAGCAAAACAGCCTCAACTCAAGGGGTCAAGAAGTTAGGATAAGTTAAGTCTGAATTAGAGTAGTGCTGGAAAAGCAATGCAGCTCAGGCAGCATCCAAAGAGCAAAAAAAAACCATTTCAGGCAAAAGCCCTTCATCAGGAATAGAGGCATGAAGCCTGCTGGGTGGAGAGATAAATCAGAGGGGGTGGGGAGAAAGTAGCTTACAGTACAATAAGTGGATGGGAGTGGGATGGAGGGGATAGGTGGGAAGGAAGATAGGCACGTAGGACAGATCATGGGAACGGTGTTTGCTGGAACTGGGTAGGAAACTGGTGAAGTCCACATTGATGCCCTGGGATTGAAGTGTTCAGAGGTGCAAGATGAAGTTCAGGTTTCCAGTATCCGCAGTCCTCGTTTTCACCTCGGATGAGTTAAGGGCAATGCACATTACAGGTTCAATCTGACCAGAGGTGCAATTCGCCAAATAAGACAATGGTGTGGGGGAAGCCAGTTTAGGACTGGGACAGATAGTGCTCAGTTTCTCCAACTTTCACAATATCAGGTTATAGTCCAACTGGTTTAATTTGAAGACTCGTGCTTGTAAGTAAGTCTGTCATAATACAACCTGGTGCTTGTGATTTGTAACTGCGTGCAAATAAGCAAGGCACTTGCACAACACACTGTAGTAATCTGCTTGATGTAGTGGTGGCTGTGAAAAGCCCTTCCAGTCGATTCTGAGTGGGGGGGACGTGGAGAGGTTAATGTCAGGGCTGCTCCACACAGATGCGCCAGACCAGGTGGATGTACTTGGGTATTATGGTGAGCCTCTTGGCTTGGAAGGCGCACAGTTTGGTGTCCTTGAAGAGGACCAGCAGATAAAGATGAGTTAGCCTCTTGCAGGACCATGAGGACTGAGCTCTGGAAGCGCATGTGGGTCTTGAAATCCTGGGCAATGTACTTTAATTTTTTTATTATTTCAAAAATATACTTTATTCATAAAATACATTGATGGTCTGTACAGTTGGACATGCCATACATATGTCAACGTTCCATTTGTTTGCATACCGAAAACAGAGTAATCATTCCTATTTACAGGTCTGTACGATTACATTTTTAGCTGAGGCGTCAGCAGAGCCCAAATGACTGCATGGGCCCCCTGTTCTTCTTTAGGCAGGCAGATGTTACACAGTGGTCTTTCCCCACCGCGCCTTGGTGGCAGCTGCCCCAAGCTACACCGCGTCCCTCAACACGTAGTCCTGGACCTTGGAATGTGCCAGTCTGCAACACTCAGTCGGGGTCAACTCCTTCAGCTGGAAGATCAACCGCCCAGAGAGCGTCCCTCACCGAGTTGATGATCCTCCAGGCACAGTTGATGTTCATCTCGGTGTGCGTCCCGGGGAACAAGCCGTAGAGCACGGAGTCCCGCGTCACGGCGCTGCTCGGGACGAACCTCGACAAACACCACTGCATTCCTCTCCAGACTTCTTCTGCGTAGGCACATTCCAGAAGGAGGTGTGTGACAGTCTCGTCTCCCCCGCAGCCGCTTCGAGGGCAGCGTGCGGTGCGGCTGAGAGTCCGGGCGTGCATAAAGGATCTCACAGGCAGAGCTCTTCTCACCACCAGCCAAGCCATGTCTTGGTGCTTGTTGGAAAGTTCTGGCGATGAGGCATTCTGCCAAATGGCTTTGACAGTCTGCTCAGGGAACCGCTCGATAGGATCCGCCCTCTCCTTTTCCCGAAGGGTCTCAAGGACACTACGTGCTGACCACTTCCTGATGGACTTGTGGTCAAAGGTGTTTTTCTTCATAAACTTCTCCACGAAGGACAGGTGATACGGAACGGTCCAATTACTCAGAGCGTTCTGCGGCAGCGAGGCCAGGCCCATCCTTCGCAACACCGGGGACAGGTAGAACCTCAGTACGTAGTGACACTTGGTGTTTGCGTACCGGGGATCCACGCACAGCTTAATGCAGCCACACACATCTGCCCAGTTTCTGCCTCACTTTGCTGATACGCTCCTCCCAAGACTTGGCGCACGCCCCAGCCCCTCCGAACCAAAAACGCAGCACCTTCAGGTGGTCGGTCCTGAGGGTGAAGAGGATCGAGAATTGGTCGGCCCAGTTCCCGAAGAGCAAGGCCTCGCTCTTGCCTCGGTTTACCTTGGCCCCTGAGGCCCATTCGAACTGGTCAGTTATGCACATGAGTCTGCGCACGGACAGCGGATCCGAGCAGAAAACGGCGACGTCATCCATGTACAGGGAGGCCTTAACCTGTAGGCCCCCGCTGCCAAGAATAGTCACCCCTCTCAGGCTCGCATCCTTCCTGATGGACTCGGCAAATGGCTGTATGCAGCACACAAACAAGGCAGGAGAGAGAGGGCAGCCCTGCCTGACTCCAGATCTGACTGGGAAGCTATCTGATTCCCACCCATTGATTGAGACTGCACTGACAATGTTGGTGTAGAGCAGTCTGATCCAATTGCAGATTCCCTCCCAAAGCCCATTTTGGAGACAACATCTCTCTCATACCTGTGTGATATCCTGTCAAAGGCTTTCTCCTGGTCCAGGCTGATCAGGCAGGTGCCCAACCCTCTGTCCTGCACGTAGGCGATCGTATCCCTGAGGAGTGCGAGACTCTCAGCGATCTTCCTGCCCGGCACAGCACAGGTTTGGTCAGGGTGAATCACCGACCCCAGAGCAGACCTGACCCGGTTGGCGATTACCTTTGACAGAATTTTGTAATCTGCATTCAACAGTGAGATTGGTCTCCAATTTTTGAGTTCTGCCCCATCCAATCCAACTCTCTGCCATTCTGTACTGATCCAGGACCCATCCAGCTCTCAGCCATTCTGTACTGACACAGGCCTCGAATCCTGCCCCATCCAGCTCTCAATCATTGTGTACTGATACAGGCCTCTAATCCGCCCCCCCATCCAGCTCTCAGCCATTCTGTACTGATACAGGCCTCTAATCCGCTCCAATCCAGCTCTCAGCCATTCGAGACTGTTGCAGCTCTCCATCGTCTCCTCTTCAGCTGCTCCACACTGATCCAGGTCTCCAGCCCACTTTGTTCTGCCGCACAGCTGCTCCGCAGTAATCCAGATATCCTAATTTAATCTTGTCCCATTTGCCAGCACTTGGCCCTTATCCCCCTGAACCCTTCCTATTCAGATGCCTTTGGCATGTTGTACTTGTACCAACCTCCATCACTTCCTCTGGCAGCTCATTGCGTCCACACAGCACCCTCTGTGTGAAATAGTTGCCCCCTGGATCCCTTTGAAATCTTTCTCTCCTCACCCTAAACCTATGCCCTCTAAATTTGGAATCCTTTACCCCAGGGAAAGCAGCAGGTAAATCAGACACGAAAGAAAAGGACGATTACATTTTAATCACAGGCCAGTTTATTTTACACAGAGGGTGGTGAGTGCTCGGAATGTGCAGCCAGACGAGGTGGTGGTGGTCTCAGTTTTGTGTCTCATCCAACATAATGTTGAGAAATATGTTTCCCTGGCACCCTTAATCTTGTATGTGATTTCAACCTGAAGTCACTAATCTGATTGAAGAGAGATTTGCAAAGCTGCAGCTAAACATTGTAGAAAGTCGAGGTAAATTGGTTTTAAAAAATGCTTCTAGTTTCACAATGTGAGAAACAAAGCTCACTCACTGCAATAATTTCAGTCCGAGACAAGATCTGAATCAGTAGTGCCCTTTATTTCACACTTGCAAGTGGGTGTGATGTCCACAAGGCAGGGACAAAACACACTGAATTCAACAAATACTCGATATTTATATAATTTGGTTCCTACATATTTTTTTCTTATTTCATTGTTTCCCCTCCCCCCCCCAGTTTACATCCTCCACTTCCCTAAGACCAGTACCCATTACTCCTGTTTATCTCTTGTCTTATCAGGCCTTGTCTGTGACAAAAATGCTTATTCCTGTTCTCACAAGGCCATTTGACCACATCCTGCTGTGGGCACATCCTTGCCTTACCATTATTTACTCCCTCCATCTGTGCTGCCCTTCACAGCATCTTATCACTAAGCCCTTTTAATTGGGGTTTGTTCCTGTGTTTCTGTAAAAGTGGGAAACAGATGTTTATACCTACTGTTTATACAGGCATATTTAGTTTAACTGCCTGTCTTCACAGCATCTTATCTAGTGCCTGTATTTTTTACCATTGTTTGGCAGTCCCGTTTCTTTCTTGCACACATTTTTAGCTAATACAAAAAAAAAATTATGCATTTCCTCCACATCGTTCCCATTCTTGTTGACTCAGCTCCTGGCTGAAACAATTACACACTGATGTGAGTTCATTTATTTTTATAATCAATTATAATTGCAGAATTGCAGAAGTAACATTAATTTACCTTTATATCCCACAAATTTCCCCTTTTTCTTTCTTTACCATTTGTTATCTTCTGCATTTTTCTTTTAAGCATCGCCCCCGAAATTCGCAAGCATCATTCCGGAAATTTCATCCATCTTGGTCTCACTCATCTCCACAATATTTAGTTGATAAAGTTCTTCTGTCTGATTTCCTTTTAGGGGCATTTGTTTCATCAAGGCTGTCTCAATCAGTCTTTGGGTGAGCCCTCGTATACAGGGTACGATACAACAGCCAATGGCCACCAATACCCCAACTACTACTATCAGGGGTTACACTTTTTATCGGGACAATCGCGAGCTGGTTGGAAGGGGGTCCGGTGTACTGTGACGAGACCATTATACCAAGTACCATCCCCAAGGCCATCCCCATAGGACTTAAGATGTATCTCTGAGCGGCAGTACTGTCTCAGATTATCTACATCCCCACAATTTACTAAGCTGCATACATCAGCATCTATTACTTGTGGATTATCAGACTCAGGAACCATTAATAATACATATGAAAAGGATATTTGACAAAATCCCAATACTAAGAGGGCTAACATCATAACTCTAAGCATTCCCAGTACTTTAAACATCATGCTGAAGCACAAAATGACTTAATATGCAATCCTACAGAAATAATCCCCGCGCTCTGGTCGCCATTGTATAATCAGTTACTCAAAGTCTCTTTAGTCTGAGTTTCAGCGGGTCTTGCGTTGATTCGGCTGTCCAGACCTCTTCCTCAATTGGAGATTCCACTGGCCCTTTGATCCGAGTGTAATGAGTCCAGCCTTTCTCCGCCGTCCTTATTGCCATTTCGGGAGTCAAAAGAGCCTGGTACGGCCCTTCCCAGTCCGGCTGCAATTTAGTCTCTGTCCATGATTTTACTAAGACCCAATCTCCCGGCTGGATGGGATGAACAGTGAATTCAAGGGGTGGAGTCTGTGCCAATAAACCCTGTTTCCTGAGGAAAGACAAAGAGGAGGACAAGCCCAGTATATACTTCTTTAAGAACAAATCTTTAGTTTCGGGAATTGGCAATTCTCCATTCGTTCCCAAACAAGGTAATCCAAATAAGATTTCATAGGGGGATAGTCCCAAATCTTTCCTTGGGGCTGTTCGTACTCGCAAAAGAGCTATAGGTAAACATTTGGTCCAAGGGAGTCTGGTTTCTATTATCAATTTCGAGAGCTGTCGTTTGAGTGTTTGGTTCATTCTCTCAACCCTGCCTGATGATGGCGGGTGCCATGGAGTATGGAATTCCCAGGAGATTCCCAACCCTCTCATTGCCCCCTGTAACACTTTAGAGGTAAAATGAGCTCCTTGGTCAGAATCTATACGGTGTACTCGCCCATATCGGGGAATTATGTGCTCCAATATTGTTTTAGACACCCCACTCGCAGTTGGCAGTAGCTAGGGGGTATGCCTCAACCAAACCAGATAGATGATCTACTATGACCAACATATATTTTAGTCTCCCTACCCTGGATAACTCAGTATAATCTAACTTGTATATCTGGAAGGGTCTCAATCCTGGGTCTCTTCCTCCCGGGGTCTGTTTTCTCAAGACTTTTTTATTTACCTTTCTGCATTTTATACATCCCTCACATATTTGTTTAGCAATGGTATATATTCCTTTACATCCATATTCCCTAAGAACTAAATCACACATTGCTTGTACTCCCCAGTGACTGCCTTGGTGTTGGACAGCCATAATCTCTCGCATCATCATTTTGTTTAACATTTCCCTTCCATCAGGTAACATCCAATGCCCATCTGTTGTTTTTGCCGCCCCTAAATCTTTCAATTCTTTTTCTTCTCTTTCAGTAAATATAGGAGCTTCCCGAGGACCTGGGACAGTAGGTATTAGGGAATGAATCACCACTTCTTGTGGGTTCAGGGCTGCTTCCCTAGCTACTTCATTGGCTAGTCTATTTCCCTAACCTCTGGTTCATTTCCTTTCTGATGACCATTTACGTGCACTACTGCTATTTCTCGGGGGAGTAATAGGGACTCCAAGACCCGTTTAATCAATTCTTCATGTACTAATTCCTTCCCCCGGCTGTTGATCAGTCCTCTTTCCTGCCATATCTTTCCGAAAGTGTGCACAACACCAAAGACATATTTGGAGTCAGTGTATACAGTTGCCTCTTTATTGTCTAATGCCCTAAAGGTTCTTTCCAATGCATAGAGTTCGCAGGTCTGAGCTGACCACCCATTTGGCAACCTTCCTGCCTCCATCACACTACCTTTCGTCCCATCTACGACTGCATGCCCATTATGTCGTCTCTCTTCAGTCACCCGGGATGACCCGTCTATAAAAAGTCTAGCCCCTGCATGAAATGGAACATCTCTCAGGTCCATGTGGACCTTAGTTTGGTATTCTATAATGTCAAGGCAGTCATGCCCTGGATTCTGAGGAGAGTCTCCTTCCCCTTTCCAAAGAAAGGCAGCTGGATTTAAACAATTGTCCGTGACCAACACTAGATCATCTTTTTCTATTAATATTGCCTCATATTTCAAAATCCGCGAGTCTGTCAACCATCGCCCAGCTTTTTGGTTTAGGATCGTTCTCACTTGGTGTGGGGTGTTTACTAAATGTAAGCTTTCTGCTTTCCTCCACCAACAGTGCAGTGGCAGCCACGGCCTGCACATACTCAGGCCTCCCCCAGGATACTGGATCCAATAGCTTCGAAAGATATGCTACTGGCTGTTTTATCCCTCCCCACCTCTGGGTTAATACTCCCAAAGCCGCTCCCTTATCCACAGTAGCAAAGAGGTGGAAAGGTTTATCTAGGGAAGGTAAGGCTAACATGGGGGCATGGATCAGATCTCTTTTGAGTTTCTCAACTAGTTCTTTTTCCTCATCGTCCCAACTTAGACATTTTGGTTCCTCCTCCAATAGTTTGAGATATAATTTCCTAGTCTTCTGAGCACAGGAATCTATCACTGATCCAGAAAGTAACCTGAGACCCTGGATTACTTGTCAATAACATTACTTTACCCCACTGTCCCCCGTACCTCTGGTGTGGAACAGGAACCTCGGTTAATCTTGATATTGCACCAAGGATTGTACTTTTCTGATTTGAACCATTTCTCATTTGCTTTGTGTTCTCTGATCTCTTTAGGCACCCTACTATTGGGAGACCTGGAGCGTCAGGTTGGCTGTATAACAGGCGGCTGATCAAACATCCCCCATTTCAAACTCTCACCAAGAGATTCACATTCACCCCAGAAACACACACACACACACACACACACAGAATCGAAAGCGAAATTCTGTACTTACTGGGAGTGACACAGGAAAAACACGGGGAGGTGGAGAAAAAGATCAGCAACATTCTCGGAATACACAGTCCCTGTTCCAAGGACACTGGAAACCAAACACTCGGAGGGGGAAACACCACTTTATAACAACAGTCTATAAATTGGAAAAACACAATAATCTAACTACGTTGAGATTACATCCTATCGTGCTTGGCAAAATTTAATTTCCTGAATCAAACAGCAGAAGAAACGAGTGAATGGTAGTGTCAGAAAAATAAAACCAGTTGAAGAGAGAATCAATTGTTCGTCACCAGGAAGCTCAAAGCCAGACGGTGCAGAGTCAGATCGTGAAACAGAAACTTTGAGCTGCACTTTTAGACGCTGGTACTCCCGTCACCCAGGGCTGGATGCAGTGGTGTGGTCCCAGCGTGTGCAGAGTGCCAAGTGGAATCTCACATTGGTTTCCTGGTTACTTGGTCACCACAGGCTGGATAAAAGAGGAGGACTGGAAGTGAAGTGTGAAGAAGGAAGGGTGGAGGAGGAAAAGGGAAGGGTGGAGGAGGGATAGGGAAGGGTGGAGAAATGATAGGGAAGGGTGGAGGAGGGATAGGGAAGAGTGGAGGAGGGATAGGGAAGGTTGGAGAAATGATAGGGAAGGGTGGAGGAGGAAAAGGGAAGGGTGGAGGAGGGATAGGGAAGGTTGGAGAAATGATAGGGAAGGGTGGAGGAGGAAAAGGGAAGGGTGGAGGATGGATAGGGAAGGTTGGAGAAATGATAGGGAAGGGTGGAGAAGGAAAAGGGAAGGGTGGGGGAGGGATAGGGAAGGGTGGGGGAGGGATAGGGAAGGTTGGAGGATGGATAGGGAAGGGTAGAGGATGGATAGGGAAGGGCATGAGGCATGATATAGAAGGGAGGAGGAGGAGGAAGAGTAGGAATGGGAGAACAAGGAGGGTCAGGAGTAAGAGAAGGGAAAAACGCCAAACAGCTGGGGACAGGATCTGCATGGTATAATTGATGGTGCCTGACCTGCACAGGATGAGGGAGCTGGACAATATGTAGCTTTCACATGTCCTGCAACATTTGATCAAATGAGCTGGCGTTTTGTTCCAATTTCAGGCTTCCTAAAGGTTTAGTGATTGACAGCACATCCACATACCTTGCCAGCAAGGCTCCAGTAGGCCAGCCTTGTATGTCTCACTCAATAAAGGAGTGATTGGTTATTGCCAACAGCAAAGAATAATGCAGCGACACAAACAGAAATTGTTGGAGAAAGTCAGCAGGTCCAGCAGCATCTTGCAGAAGAAAGCAGAGTTCACATTTTGAGTCCAGTGTCTCTTCATCCGAATGATTAGTAGCTGGGAAAGAGTATTGTTTGGGCTGAAGATGAAGTTGGGGAGGGGGGTAGTGGAGGGGAAAGGAAAGCAGCTAAGTGGGGGAGGGGGGGACATGAGAGCAAAGAGAGAGAGAGAGAGATACACACAAGAAGGTAATGGATACTGGGGGCAGATGACAGCTGAATAAGTGACAAGAAGAATGAGGAGTAAGAGAAACTAGGTGAACGGTGCTAAATGCAAGCCGTGTAATGAGATACCAGGCCGAGGGATACGTGGGAATGGATGACTGTGCTAAAAGTAACCCATGTCAGATCAAGATTGGATGTGGGGTGGGTTAACAAAACATGGAAGGATGAAATCAAGCTCTCCAGTTAGTGAACTTGATGTTGAGCCTGAGAGGCTGCAGGGTTAGTCAATGAAAAATGACAAGTTGTTCTTCAAGCTTGCACTGAAACTGACTGGAACACTGCAGCAGGTCTGCAGCAGAAATGCTGATGTAGGAACACAGGGGTGTGGAGCAGTGGCAGGCAGTTGGAAGCTCAGGAGCATTTTTGTGGAAGGATCATCGATATTCTGCAAAGTGGTCACCCAGTCTGTGTGGTGTCTCTCCAGTGTGAGCAGCTATCACAGCAGACTAGGTTGGGTGAAGTGCAGGCAAATCACTCTACAGTAGAGTAGCTTTATTTGTCATTTCTACCATATACAACTGATACAGTAAAGAAATGAGACAGTGTTCCTCCAGGACTGAGGGTGCTACATGGACAGCACAAACTACACAATTGAACATGGTATAAAGTGCGTAAGAAATGCAAAACATGCAAGTTCCAGTGTAATAGAGGAATAATAAATAATAGACATTTTTCTAGTAGCAATTCAAAGTCGTGCAAAGAACTTGAGATGGAAAAGAGTCTGATTATACAGTGTTCAGGAGCCTGATAGCCTGGGAGAAGAAACTGTTGCACAGTCTGGGCATGAGAGACTGAATGCTCCAGTATCTAGTGCTTCCCCTGCCACACCACACACACAAAACACCACACTGACACACACACACACACAGTATCGATGTGAATCTGAGCAAATTTTACAAGTGTCAGGAAGGCTTTAATTGCTGATTGATAGATTTCTGATTATCAATGCATAAAGGGTGATGGGGATAGTGTGGGTAAAAGCAATTAAGGAGGTCGATCAGCCATGATTGTATCTAATGGTAGAGCTGTTAGACATACACGCACACACTCTCACACTCACGCACAGGCACATACACACACACAAACACACACACTCTCACACTCACAAACACACACACTCTCACACTCACACACACTCTCTCACACGCACACACAGCTACACATCTCACACTCACGCACACACAGCCACACACTTTCACACACACAAACACACACATTCTCTCACACACAGCCACATACTCTCACACTCACGCGCACACACACTCACACACACACACAGCCACACACTCTCACACACACAAACAAACACACACACTCTCTCACACACACACAGCCACACACTCACAACCACAGCCACACATTCTCACTCTCACACCCATGCACACACAGCCACCCACTCACGCGCAGACACACACAAAACTACACTCACACTAACACACACACACGCGCACACACACACGTACACACTCTCACACTCACACACTCACACACACTCATGTACACACGCACAGCCATACACACATACACACACACTCACACATGCAAACACACAGCCACACACTCACACACACAGCTACACTCACTCACACACATACACACACAGAGCCACACACATGCTCTCTCTCTCTCACACACACAGTGCCCGACGCACGCACACATACCCATACACACACGCACACACACAATTTTTTGGCAAGTTCCACCTTTGCCCTGTACAGGACAATGTTGGAGAGATTATCTGGGGAACGGGGTTCAGGTCCACCCCTGTGTAGAACTCCAGGGAAGTTGTGTGGGGGGAGAGAGAGAGAGGGAGGGAGAGAGAGAGAGAGGGCAGGCGGTCAGTCATTTGGAGACTGCACCTGGGCTCCCATCGATGTCCAGGACTGTTCTTGGCAGCGTTTCAGTAGGCCGAGTTCATTTTTAATCATTGTAAACAGAAGACAAGATCAGGGTTGAAACACTTCTTTGATTTAAGGTTTCTTTTGGGACCTTGAGATCTTCTTCGGATAATCTGAAATGTGGATAATTGATAGTCGCATGATTGAGGTTCGTCCGTAGAAGATTACCCAGGCGTGCCCTATTCACAAAAAGCAGGACAAGTCTAACGTGGCCAAATGCTGACCCATCAGTCTACACTTCATCATCAGCAAAGTGATAGAAGGAATGCTACTGAGTGAATTCCTCACTGATGTTTGGTTTAGGTTCCACGAGTGACATTCAGTCCCCGATCTCATTACAGCCTTGGTTCAAGCATGGATAATAGATTGGAACTCAGGAGGTGAGCATGACTACACTTGATATCAAGACAGCAAGAGCAAACTTGGAGTCAATAGGAATCAGGGAAATCTCTCCACTGATTGGAGTAATATCTACCCTGGGTCTACAGCTCCAGCCAGCAGCTTCATTAATGACTGTCCTCCCGCCAAAAGGTCAGGGCTGGGAATGGTCACTGACAAGTGAACAATGTTCAGCACCATTCACAACATCTCAGGTACTGACACAGACCATATACAGCAAGACCTACGTGGGATCCTGGTTGAGAAGGTAAGGTATGATAAGAATAACAATAATAAGGTTGAAGATCTGAGATGCCTCAAGAGGGGCCTCTTGGTTCGAGATCGGTCAAAAGAATCGACAAATGCGGTCTATTCAAAAAGCAAGGGTCATTAGTTTATTGAATTAAGGTACCCTGACGTAATTCTGTCCAGCAACACAGAGATTGAAGCTTCTGTGTTCCTTGGTGAAGCTGCACAATTACATTTGAAAATTACACATTATTTTTTTAAATAATAGTACAGCATAAATCACAAGAAAGACCAATCACATATCATGAGGTGACATGATTTACAGCAAGTTAATCCAATGATATGTCCTGGGAAAGAGTTCTTCGTTACAAAAATGTCCAATCAACTGTGATATGGTGATGTGATTGAAGACAGGCTAATCCAATGGTATTTTCTTTAAGAAGGAGATCTTATTTATGTAAATTGTCATGCCATGTATCAGTTCAAGGTTAGTTAATTGTGTCATTATTGTTCTTATGAAAACTCTATTGTCCTCTTATCTTTGAACTGCAACGTAATTCTGCAAATCAGCAGTATGTTCAGCAGTATGGTTCACAGGCCATTTTATAGTATTCTTTTAAATCAAGAAACCATTTTGTTGTGATAAAAATCTACATATTTTTGTTGCTTAAATGCAAATTTTAGATCCTCAGGGTAAGGGAAGCTACAGGGCAAATTGGAGCCAAAAGTGGACTTGGCTTTGTGACAGGAAGTAAATGATTGGTAAAAACGTTTGATGATTGGATTTGTGTATGAAGCTTGTGTTCAGCAGTGCACTGCAGGGTTCAGTGCTGGCCCTTTGCTACACATAGCGTACATTAATGATTTGCAAATGTATACGTACGTTACTTCACATGTCAATGTGAGACACCCAACCTCCAGTCAGTGACTGTAAACTACAGCTTTGTACAGGCAGTTAAGTGTTAGCGAAAATTACACCAAACTTTATTAAATCATTTGTTTTATTGATAAGGTCAGAAGTCACATGACACTAGGTTATAATCCAACAGGTTTACTTGAATCACAAGGTTTTGGAGAGCTACTCCTTCATCAGATCAAGGCAGGTGACGTTTTATTCATAAGCAGATGATAGCTGATTAAAATTTTACAGTTTCAAAACAAATCACTTGATGAAATACAATTCTCCATGGAATATGGAAACACTTGTTGAAAATCTTCTACATGGTTGACAGTCATGTACACTTTTTTTTTGTAGAGGAAATTCAGAATAAAACCTTCGAATTAAGTATTGGCTATTATTGAATGCAAGCAACAGCATCTGAAATAATTATTTGAAGAAAACAATTCTGAATCAATGAAATGGTACCACATAATTATAACACAAATGTAAATGTCATGTTTAACTCATCTGCCTCTTGCTGAAGCAGTCCTTGTGTTCATTCTTGGTCCATTACAGGAAAAGGGCAAACAACTAATTTGCCAGAAACCAATAAGTGTCGAAGTGTTCCAGGCTGCATGAAAGAACCATCTCACATGCTAGAGAACCAAGCTAAATGGCAAATATTACACAGAAAAAATCCCATCTTTGCAAGTTTAAGAGTTGATTGTTTCGAACATTTGAGAAACAAACAAAACCAGAATACATCGTTTGGTGGCAGTGAGTATCTATGACCAAGCCAAAACCACTTTAAATTAACAATACCACAGGTTTGGAAAATCAACCCACGTTCGTGCCAGAAGGAAAGCATCTTGAATTGTACAGAAATGAAAAAACAGAAACATGGGCTGACAGAATGATGAATGTACTGCTGGAGCTCACAATGAATTAGGAAGCTGATTATATCTTAGAGGCATTCGAAACATTTAAACCAAAGCACAAACTGCCATTCAGTGGCTTCCTGAAAGGCACTAGCAACAGTGAGAGAGCCGAGATGCTTCCTTGACTTGATTCAATACACAAGCACCTTCATATTAAATGTGTCAGAACACACAGCAAACCTGTGGGAGGTGTTGTATGCTAAATGTCAGAGCTGCCTGACAGAAGTGCAAAGAAATTCCAGAAGGTAAAATGCAAGTAGTTCTGTCTATTATACAACAACAGAAAGAAAACTGTCCCTCTCCAAATAGATGCTTATGCCAAGGAGATAGGGAGAGATACAAGGGGGAAAGACAACAGCATTGACATCCAAAGCTCCATCCTCAGATACTCCAAAAGAAAGGAACACTTTCATGGGCCTAAGAATTTCCATGTTGATGTCCCTGTAAGGAAGATCATCGTGGAGAGTGATGAATGAAGCAAACCCACAAAAAAGCAGCTGCAAGATGCCTGATGTTATTCTTGAGGTCTCAGAGTGACAATTCCAATCTGAAAGACAAGGCCAGGAATAGAAATGGAGCTGGCACATACCTGGTTCTCAGTTGTTGCTACAGGTGAAACATGGAATAGAAAATCAATGTGGAAAGACTCATCACTTTGTGAAGGTGACGCTGCCCTGAACCTGAATCAGATTAGAATCAGATTAGAGATGAGATCGACAAAGTCAAGGAGTTACAGATGGTTCGTGAGCAAGAGATCCAGAGATCACCTGGTCAGGTCCAGCAATCACAGCCAGCAGTACAGCTGCAGCACGGTGACTCAGTGGTTAGCACTGCTGCTTCACAGCGCCACGGTCTCACGTTCGATTCCAGCCTCAGGCAACTGCATGGAGCTTGCACATTCTCCCGGTGTCTGCGTGGGTTTCCTCTGGGTGCTCCAGTTTCCTCCCATAATCCAAAGATGTGCATGTTAGGTGAATTGGCCATGCTAAATTGTCCATAATGTTCAGGGATCTAGAGGGTAGGTACATTAATCAGGGGTAAATGTAGGGGAATGGGTCTGGGTGGGTTACTCTCTGGAGGGTAGGTATCGACTTGTGGGCTGAAGGGCCTGCTTCCACACTCTAGGGATTTTAATTCTTAAAAAAATGACAGCTCAGTGAAAAACGGGGTTCCCACTGACTGGATCCAGAATAATTGAGCCCAACACAATACATGAAGATCACTTGGAATGGAGAAGTGGAAGCTCAGAGTCATAAAGTTGTGTACTGGACAGGCATCTACAAAGACATTGAAAATATAGTGTCTCCATGCAATGTTTTCCAGGACGAGAAAAACAGCCAATAGAAAGAGAGGATGATAGCTGCTGACGTACCATCCAGATCATGGCACGCTGTGGGAGCTGGTTTGTTCACACACAATCAAGAATCAGAGCTCATAATTCAGGATGGCTACTTCAAGTTTAACCCTTTGATGGAATAGGTATAAGACTCACAGCAATGATCTCAGTAAAACAATTTTAGGGGCTTGCTTAGCAAGGGATCGCTGAAAGATTAATATCAGAGAATGATATCCAATTCCCAATCACAAAGTTGAAGGATTTCACTGAATAGTATGGGTTCAACATCATTACCTTCACATCAAGATGTAACCAGATGATCAACAGAATCCCCTGTGAAATGCTGAGACAAACGGAGACCCAAACTTGACCTTATACTCACTTTGATCCACACCCCTCAAAACTTACATCGAGCCAAGGGGAGGTGATGGCCCATTGGTATTATCACTAGACTGTTAATCTGACAACCCAGGCAATGCTGTGGGACCCAGGTTCAAATCCCAGCTTGGCAGTTGGTGGGATTTGAAATCAATAAGTATTTGAAATTAAGAGTCTAATGATGACCGTGAATCAATTGTCAATTGGCAGAAAAACATCTGGTTCACTAATGTCCTTTACAGAAGGAATCTGCCATCCTTGCCTGGTCTGGCCTCCATTTGACCCTGGACCCACACCAATATGGTTGACTCCTAACTGCTCTCTGGGCAATTAGGGCTGGGCAATAAATGTAGACCTAGCTAGAGGTCATCCTGTGATTGAAAATAAGCCAACTGTGGAGTTGTTGAATGGAAGAAGGTGTAAGATCACTCTTTAATCTAACTACATTCTCCAGGTGACCAGGAGGAAGATGGACAACAATTCACTGGAGTAGAAGAAAGAGGAGGTCTACATTTAAACAAATATGCTCAAACTGAGCTGCGCTGTTTCTGGACAAACTATACTTATACAGGGACCAGTCACAAATGCCTGGAGTTGAGCAAAACTGTCACTAATGCTGAGGTAGCAAGGTCATGCAAAATGTTGAGTGAAATTAGTGAGCAAATAAGAAAAGACTGAGTCCATATCCAACCTCCACCAGAGCTGGAAACATGGAAAAGACCATCAACAATCCCAGAAATGTCACTATCCAGGGAGTGAAGATGAACAGGATCACCAGAAAGAACATAGCATTAGCAATAGTGAGCACAATTCTGAACAACATGGAAACTTGGAGCAGGACGTGTCCATTCTGCCCTTCCAGCCTGCTGTACTATTCAATATTATCATGGCTGAACATTTATGGCAATGTCGCATTCCCACTTTTTCCTTTCGGTGCCTTTAAAAAGTGGGAATGTATCTCCATGCACAATAATACCTGGGCAACATCCCAGCATCTCATCACTGAGAGCAACAAAAGCCAAATCTCCAAGTTGGAGACACAATGAGGTACCTCAGCGATACCATTCATTTCCAAATATCCACTGACAGTCTTCCTTCGTTTGGAAATGGTAATGACTGGAATTGGTCACACTGGGACTCCTGTTGTGAGCAGAGATTCCAGGAGCTGATCTTTGACTGAATTTAACTAAATTGTTGAAACTGAGGTGAAATGGAATATCTTGTTTTTAATCTTTCAGACATTCAGCATCATGGATTAGGTCCTCATTGAGGGTACTGGTCATCTGTGACTGTCACTGGGGTTGGGATGTTGTTATGAGCCCACAGGAAGCAGTTTGGCCTCGACTGTGTCTTTATTCAATTGACTGTAAGGTGGATCCTACGATAAGAGCCTCATGGTAGAGGTCACATGACAATGGAAAGCCTGGAGGTACATGAGCACAGCATTACTTCTGTACTTCCCAAAGAGATGCTCACTCTAACATCTTTGCTGAAATTGGAAAGAATCGAATCAAAATCTGCAGTAAATAGCTGGAAGTAGATGGATTGTGGGGAGATAGATTGCAGGTAGCTGTCTGCATCTGACAAATAAAAATCCTCTTAATGCAGTGATGTAAATGTGAAGCAGAGCACATTCTCTGCCTCTGGATCCAACACTGCTCACTTCAAATCAATCCTTGATCAAAAGATGGGATGATTATGTTTTATCCTCATGCCCTGCTGTAGTCCCAGTCTACCAGTTGCATCCTTTTGGATGAGACCAGCTTGATCAGTAGTGCTGCTGCCCAGTCAGTCTTGGTGGTGTACATTGAAATGTCCCACCCAAAATACGTTCAATGCCCCTGCCATACTCAATGTTTTCACCAAATACTGTTCATTAACTGGCAGGGCGGGGGGAACGAGGGGGGAAGGATGGTGCATCGTAGGGCCACTAGACCACCCACCCACCAAGATGAACCCAACGCAAACCTACAACTACAGCTGTCAACAGGTAACCATATTCCAGTCACAGGTTTCAGACTCCAAGCAGTCAAAACCCACAGGGGAATTCAAGATTTTGAATGGACTTACAATAGACATTGAGAGGTTGTTTCAACTGGATGGGAAATCTAGAACATGGGGAGAGAGTTTCCGGAACAGAGAACAATCATTTAGGACCAGCAATGATTGTTAATTTGTTCACTGAAAGCGTTCGGCATCTTTGAAATTCTTGACCACCGAGGTCTGTGGATGAGACATCACTGAATACATTTAAGATTGACATACAGATATTTGAGTTCCTCTGAGAATTGCATGATCTGGGGAGTGAACAGGAAAGTTTAATTAAAGCTGATCACATTGAATGGCATTGTTGGTTTGATAGGCTTTATATTCTTCTCCTAATGTTATTTCTCATTTTTCAATGTCAATAACTGAAGCATTTTCAAACCACGATTGCCGGTTACAATATCACCAGAGATCTGCCAAAGAACATCTCACTCTCCAAACAGGAGAAAGCACAGAACACAATATGAAGTGAATCAATAACTGCTTCTGGTTTGGTTACAGCTGGATGGAGTTGGATAAGTCAGTGAAGAGGAATCAGGAATATTTTATTGGAGAGGAATTCTTTTGTTCACAGAGGGAACAACTGAAACAACTGAATGACATCATTTACTAATTAGACATTTCATTACTGACATCATTTATTCCAGCCCAAGATGTGAATTATTTTAAAGATGGGAACCAATTGAACATGCCAGAAATCTTCCCATTCAATCTTTCCCAAAGTCCTTTCTTTGCGGCTTTGCCTTTGTATTCGGTTGGTAACAGCTCCTCGTTCCTGGCTATTTTTGCCATGATCTCAGCCTGTTGTTTGACTGTATTCAGTGACTGGATCCTCTCCCTGAACCCAGGCTTTGCCTCCTCTTTCTCAGATTGAATCAGCAGATCAATGTATTCTGGGGTTGACAATGGGTTTGGTCTCAGAGCTATTTCCTCAAGTCTTAAAATGCACTGAGACGATGTTTCAATCAACTCCAACACTACATCCTGCACATCCTCTAACTCCTGCTGAAGTTTCTTCATGATTTTCTGTTGTGTCATCTTTTCACCAGATGCTTTCTCATACTTTTCCTTCAGCTCTGCGTATGTTTTTTTCTCCTTTTTGGTTTCATATTTAAATCTGTACTTTTGGTTGAAATGAACAGACCAGATACATTTACCTGGACAGACTGTGCAGTATCCATGCTGGTTCATTGCTGCACATCCTATTTTACCATCATCATTAGGAATGGCACAGGGATAGTGACAGGTGATGAAGCATTTCTGACAGTTGGTTATGTAATTACCGCTCCCACTGATATCGATCTTCACTGGAACTGTGCTTTCTACCTCATACTCAAAATCTTTATTGGCTTCCAGATCGACCTGATGTTGGTTCAAAGCTTGTTGTGTCTTCCTGATCTCCTCCAGTTTGGTCAAACCCATTTGGATTTGTGGCTGTAATCCCTCTATCGCAGCCTCCAGCTGCTGACGCTCCCTCAGGACCTCCTTTGTCAAACGTAAACTCTTTGTTTCCATTTTGCTCAGAGCTGAAAAGAATTTCCTCATACTGTTTGATCCCATCTTCCAGAACATTGCATCAAAAGTATCGCTATCTTCCTCCTCCTCACTGCTATCATCAGGGCCCCTCTTGTTGACAGAGTTACCAGGAGTTGGTCTTTGAGCAAATATGGCTGAATTGTTGAACTTGAAGTGAACTGGGAAACCTTTTTTATCTTTGGGACACGGTACCTCAGCAACATTGATGGCCTCCAGAACAGGGGGAACCTGCCCATCAGCGAATGTCACCAGGATTCGGATGTTCTCTGCAATATCTTTACCAAAAATGGAAAGAATTGAATCAAAGACATATTTCTGTGTCGGGGTCAAACGAGCCAAAGAGGCCTGAGCAACAAAACACACGGCATCGATCTGGTCGACACCACCTGGGGAAGTGAAGAACTCTCGGATCTGATCAGTGAGCAATTTATCTCGGGTTATCCCCCTGGTGTCTCCGAATCCTGGAGTGTCGATGATAGTGAGAGAGTAATCAATCTGGAATCCTGCTCGATGGTGCAGTTCATAGGCAGTGATTGATGATGTCTGACTTTCAGCCTGGGATCTTCCTGTCCCTTCATTGATTAATTTGTATCTGAAGTTGTCCTCCCATCCCACACCCAGGATGTAGTTGACCATCCCATTGATGAGGGTTGTTTTTCCTGCTCCTGTTGCTCCAAGAACCATGATTGTCCTCACACTGTGTTTTCCAGTGGGTTTTCCAAAGGAGCATTTTATATGGTGTCCAGCCTCATCAAGTACCTTCTTCTGTGAGGGCAGTGTGTAAATGGGAGGGTTCCCCCTGGCTGTTAATGTACATTCTCTGAGAAGTTTCACAGCCAGTCTCTTTGGCTGATTCTCTGTTTGTATTAAACCCTCCTCACTTGGTTCACTCGAACCTCCTTCTCCACAGTCAGCAGACACTCGCACTCTGTAGGTGGTGTTGGGTATCAATCCCTCTAAAGTATAACAACATTCATTGTCTGTTGTCTTTATTTCCTCCCACAGTGCATTCTCTGTGCTGGAGGGACCTGCCTTTCCTTCTCTATATTCGATCCTGTACTGAACAATATTAACACCAGCTCCAATCTCAGTTGGCCTGTCCCAGGTGAGTGATACATCACACCAGTAAAGCTGGGATGGTAAAGGTTTACCAGGTGGGCTTGTAGGACGTGTGGTGACCTGGGAACTCTCACTGGCCTTGCTGACCCCTGCCTTGGTCACTGCTCTGTATTGGAATTGATATTCCTGATGTGGCTGTAACCCAGGAATTGTGATGGATTCAGATTTATCAGGAGTATCCACAGTTTTCCATTCCTCCTGCTGGATGCTTCGGTATTCCACCCTGTACCCAACAGTCTCCCCAGCACCATGTCTCGGTGGCTGTAATTGGAGAGTCACACTGTCATGTGATGTTCCACTGACCACAGGTCTCTCCGGCTGTGATGGGGGTGTGAAGCAGTGATTCACCACAAACCCTCCCCCATACAGGTAAATCGATGCTCCCACATTACTGTCATCCTGCACAGACGCAACAATGAACTTTGTTTTCCCTTGTGCTCTGTTCGCTGTGGCAAAATCCAGGAATAGGTGAGACAGCTCCCTCATCTTCTGGGATACAGACTCTGAGTGAAACCACTGCTGGTTGTGATGTTCTGCACTGACCTGGTTAGCAGGATCTGGTACCTGCATTTTCTCAGCTGTGTGAGACTGTAGGTAGCTGTCTGCTTCTGACAGATAGAAATCCTCTTGCTGCAGGGATGTGAGTGTGAGGCAGACCACATTCTCTGTCTCTGGATCCAACACTTCACGATCCAACTCACTCCTTGATTTCACTGTGTGAATATCTTTCAATATCATGAGATATGATCTCACCACATTCATTTCCCGCTCCTTGTCATCCAGCCATTTGCTCAGTGCCTGGTGTTTGAATGGTGACTGTTCCTTGTTCTTCAGAATATTCACCAGTGACCCTTCCTCCTCCCCACCTCCACGGATAGATGGTAACACGCTGGATAAAGCTTTCTGGAAAACCAGCCTGTATTCCCGACATATCTCTCGGAATTTCAGTATCTTGCCCCTGATCTCTGGAAATTGAACAGTGACACTGTCTCTCATCATATCATTACATCTGATCACCGTCTCACTGAGCTGCTCCAGCACAGACTGGCAGTCATTGAGCAATCCGATACTTAGGTCCCGTACCAGCTGAGCAGCTTTGGAGTCCAGTTTGTTGAGTGGGTAGAGCCAGACCCTCATGGGCACTGCGTGCTCTCCATCATCTCCCAGTAACTTTGGGAGGGTTGTGTAGATTTTGACAGCATCTTGGAATGTGGTGGGATTGTTTTCCAGGAAGAAATCCCCATGAAATGTGCAGCTGAATTTCTGGGCATTGGATATTTGTTCCTCTGCCATTTCTAGGGAGACCTGACCCTCGATTGCAATAGTCGGAATCATGTTAACTATCCCCTTAAGGTGACCCTGAATGTCCTGCAGGTTCTCTGTTGCAGAGACCTCTTGATCAAACACAAAGAAAGCCTGAGCCCCGTACAGCACTGCTGTAACCACGTGAGTTGCTGTCCCCTCATCAAACACATTCGGATGGGTTATATTCTGCAGCCCCAAGTGGCTCATTGTCAGCTGCTCAAACCTGGTTGTTGCTCGGTACTGAAGGGTGACTCGGGCTTGTTGCCTCGATCTCTTTGTGTCGTTGAGATATTTCGCTGATCCTGCCACTTCCACCAAGCCGCACAAGAAACTTGCTTTCAATGATCCATCCACATTCAGTGCAGAGGCTTTTGTATCAGTGGAGTCGGATGCAATGATATGAAACTCGGTGTTCCGCTGAGATCGTACATGAGGTTGTAATTTCTCTAATTCCCACAGTGTGATCCCTACAGAAAGAACAATTCAAATTACAGTAATATTGATAGGAACATGGTGACTTAAAAGGAGGAGAATATGTCCTATGCACAGCAGGTAATATAGTTTCCATATGTTTATTTGCGTTTTACCTGTTCCAAAATTCAACAATGACACGACAGAGTTGAAACAAAATTCTGAGGATCACGTGAATCTTATCGTGTACACTGGGAAATCACAAGGTGTGGATCACATGATCTGATAGAGATCAGTGTCGATTGCTCTACAGTTAGTTAGATTGTGTTACCTGGGATCAGACAGTCGGATCGGCAGTCGTACAGCATTCCCAGTTGGAAAGGACGGCCCAAAGTTGCCTGCTCTATCACCACTGTTTCTCCGTGACTCATGGTGTCACACGATCCAATCCAGTGTCACCGGTAATTGAAGATTGCAGCTCAATACCTGTCATACAGAGTCATATAAACTCAAATCAGAGTATAGACTTTCACAAACCTGGAACAACAGGCAATGTGGTCAGTGCCCTGACACGTTGTAGAAAATTGAGTGGGATTGCAAATCACCATAAGAAATAAGTTGTGCAAGATGCTGCTCCTGAGAGAATATGGAAGATGCTGATGCCATCGATGGGCTATGCCATGCCACCTTCAAAGTGAAGATGTCCTCCATATGTTCATCCAAGATGGAAGACTAGAAACAAATTGTGGCTGTCCGAGCTGTTCCCTTTTTGAGGTATTTTCTGTGTCGGAGCTGACTTTCTCAAATTCGAAGAGCTGTAATTACTGTTTTATAAGCTGTTGCATTGTTTTGGAACTCTGGGACAAAAAAAATCAAAACGATGGCACTTTAAAAAAGGAGGAAGGCAGACAAAGGTAGTGACCACATGGGGAGTTATTCAAACAGGGAAGAAAACCTACATGACTGTCTGACACGGCAGTGAATCTGCACAGCTACTGCCCCAGCTCTTTGATTTCAAGATTGTTCTGGACACCAGAGTTTGTCAAAGGAAAATGAACAAACAGTGATATTCACAGCTAACTTTGGAGAAACCTGTATGGCAGAGCTCACAGCAGGGAAGCAGCTAAGAGACTTTTTTAAAGTGTCACCTTACTGTCTATTTTGTAAAGCTACAACAGTAAGTAGAGTGGGTTCTTCTTTGATTCGATGTTTGATTGAGAATTGTCTCTTGATTAAACTTTAAAAATATAAAACATAGATATGAAGTCAGCAAGGATTAATGTTTTTATTTCGAGCAGGAGGACTGTGCTATTCTCTGGCTCTGTGGATTGTGAAGGAGCAGCACTGGCCTTCAGTCAATGGTGTGCTTTTCCTGTCAGATGTGAGAGATGGGGGAGCGTTTCCATGTTACTGATAATGATGTCTGCAGGAAGTCAGTTTGGCTGTGAACCCTATCAAATTGCATGGATCAGTTGGAGCAGCAGTGAGAGGCAATGAGGAATGTACAGGAGACTGGGGGGAGGCGGGGGGTGTGGGGGTGTGATGGATGGCAGTGAGAGGCAATGAGGAATGTACAGGAGCTGGGGAGGTGTGATGGATGGCAGTGAGAGGCATTGAGGAATGTACAGGAGCCGGGGGAGGGGCCGTGTGATGGATGGCAGTGAGAGGCAATGAGGAATGTACAGGAGCTGGGGAGGTGTGATGGATGGCAGTGAGAGGCAATGAGGAATGTACAGGAGCTGGGGGAGGGGCTGTGTGATGGATGGTAGTGAGAGGCAATGAGGAATGTACAGGAGCCAGGGAGGTGTGATGGATGGCAGTGAGAGGCAATGAGGAATGTACAGGAGCCGGGGGGTGTGATGGATGGCAGTGAGGGGCAATGAGGAATGTACAGGAGCCGGGGGGTGTGATGGATGGCAGTGAGAGGCAATGAGGAATGTACAGGAGTCAGGGGGTGTGATGGATGGCAGTGAGAGGCAATGAGGAATGTACAGGAGCCGGGGGAGGGGCTGTGTGATGGATGGCAGTGAGAGGCATTGAGGAATGTACAGGAGCTGGGGAGGTGTGATGGATGGCAGTGAGAGGCAATGAGGAATGTACAGGAGCCGGGGGGTGTGATGGATGGCAGTGAGAGGCAATGAGGAATGTACAGAAGCCGGGTGGGGGGGGCTGTGATGGATGGCAGTGAGAGGCAATGAGGAATGTACAGGAGCCGGGGGGTGTGATGGATGGCAGTGAGAGGCAATGAGGAATGTACAGGAGCCGGGGGAGGGGCTGTGTGATGGATGGCAGTGAGAGGCATTGAGGAATGTACAGGAGCTGGGGGAGGGGGGGGTGGGGTGTGATGGATG
The DNA here is from genome assembly GCF_037043375.1 of Chiloscyllium plagiosum. Taxonomy (NCBI): domain Eukaryota; kingdom Metazoa; phylum Chordata; class Chondrichthyes; order Orectolobiformes; family Hemiscylliidae; genus Chiloscyllium; species Chiloscyllium plagiosum. The sequence continues at coordinate 48,266,832 of NW_028270173.1, forward strand.
GCAGTGAGAGGCAATGAGGAATGTACAGGAGCTGGGGGAGTGTGATGGATGGCAGTGAGAGCCAATGAGGAATGTACAGGAGCCAGGGGGGTGTGATGGATGGCAGTGAGAGGCAATGAGGAATGTACAGGAGCCAGGGGGGTGTGATGGATGGCAGTGAGAGGCAATGAGAAATGTACAGGAGCCGGGTGGGGGGTGTGTGTGAGATGGATGGCAGTGAGAGGCAATGAGGAATGTACAGGAGCCGGGTGGGGGGTGTGTGTGAGATGGATGGCAGTGAGAGGCAATGAGGAATGTACAGGAGCCGGGTGGGGGGTGTGTGTGAGATGGATGGCAGTGAGAGGCAATGAGGAATGTACAGGAGCCAGGGAGGTGTGATGGATGGCAGTGAGAGGCAATGGGGAATGTACAGGAGCCGGGGGGGGTGTGATGGATGGCAGTGAGAGGCAATGAGAAATGTACAGGAGCCAGGGAGGTGTGATGGATGGCAGTGAGAGGCAATGAGGAATGTACAGGAGCCAGGGAGGTGTGATGGATGGCAGTGAGAGGCAATGAGGAATGTACAGGAGCCGGGTGGGGGGTGTGTGTGAGATGGATGGCAGTGAGAGGCAATGAGGAATGTACAGGAGCCGGGTGGGGGGTGTGTGTGAGATGGATGGCAGTGAGAGGCAATGAGGAATGTACAGGAGCCGGGTGGGGGGTGTGTGTGAGATGGATGGCAGTGAGAGGCAATGAGGAATGTACAGGAGCCAGGGAGGTGTGATGGATGGCAGTGAGAGACAATGAGGAATGTACAGGAGCCAGGGAGGTGTGATGGATGGCAGTGAGAGACAATGAGGAATGTACAGGAGCCAGGGAGGTGTGATGGATGGCAGTGAGAGACAATGAGGAATGTACAGGAGCCGGGGGGTGTGATGGATGGCAGTGAGAGGCAATGAGGAATGTACAGGAGCTGGGGGAGTGTGATGGATGGCAGTGAGAGCCAATGAGGAATGTACAGGAGCCAGGGGGGTGTGATGGATGGCAGTGAGAGGCAATGAGGAATGTACAGAAGCCGGGTGGGGGGTGTGTGTGAGATGGATGGCAGTGAGAGGCAATGAGGAATGTACAGGAGCCAGGGAGGTGTGATGGATGGCAGTGAGAGGCAATGAGGAATGTACAGGAGCCAGGGGGGTGTGATGGATGGCAGTGAGAGGCAATGAGGAATGTACAGGAGCCAGGGAGGTGTGATGGATGGCAGTGAGAGACAATGAGGAATGTACAGGAGCCAGGGAGGTGTGATGGATGGCAGTGAGAGACAATGAGGAATGTACAGGAGCCGGGGGGTGTGATGGATGGCAGTGAGAGGCAATGAGGAATGTACAGGAGCTGGGGGAGTGTGATGGATGGCAGTGAGAGCCAATGAGGAATGTACAGGAGCCAAGGGGGTGTGATGGATGGCAGTGAGAGGCAATGAGGAATGTACAGGAGCCGGGGGAGGGGCTGTGTGATGGATGGCAGTGAGAGGCAATGAGGAATGTACAGGAGCCAGGGAGGTGTGATGGATGGCAGTGAGAGACAATGAGGAATGTACAGGAGCCAGGGAGGTGTGATGGATGGCAGTGAGAGGCAATGAGGAATGTACAGGAGCCAGGGAGGTGTGATGGATGGCAGTGAGAGGCAATGAGGAATGTACAGGAGCCAGGGGGGTGTGATGGATGGCAGTGAGAGGCAATGAGGAATGTACAGGAGCCGGGTGGGGGGTGTGTGTGAGATGGATGGCAGTGAGAGGCAATGAGGAATGTACAGGAGCCGGGTGGGGGGTGTGTGTGAGATGGATGGCAGTGAGAGGCAATGAGGAATGTACAGGAGCCAGGGAGGTGTGATGGATGGCAGTGAGAGGCAATGAGGAATGTACAGGAGCCAGGGAGGTGTGATGGATGGCAGTGAGAGGCAATGAGGAATGTACAGGAGCCGGGTGGGGGGTGTGATGGATGGCAGTGAGAGGCAATGAGGAATGTACAGGAGCCGGGGGGGTGATGGATGGCAGTGAGAGGCAATGAGGAATGTACAGGAGCCAGGGAGGTGTGATGGATGGCAGTGAGAGACAATGAGGAATGTACAGGAGCCAGGGAGGTGTGATGGATGGCAGTGAGAGGCAATGAGGAATGTACAGGAGCCGGGTGGGGGGTGTGATGGATGGCAGTGAGAGGCAATGAGGAATGTACAGAAGCCGGGTGGGGGGTGTGTGTGAGATGGATGGCAGTGAGAGGCAATGAGGAATGTACAGGAGCCAGGGAGGTGTGATGGATGGCAGTGAGAGGCAATGAGGAATGTACAGGAGCCAGGGAGGTGTGATGGATGGCAGTGAGAGGCAATGAGGAATGTACAGGAGCCAGGGAGGTGTGATGGATGGCAGTGAGAGGCAATGAGGAATGTACAGGAGCCAGGGGGGTGTGATGGATGGCAGTGAGAGGCAATGAGGAATGTACAGAAGCCGGGTGGGGGGTGTGTGTGAGATGGATGGCAGTGAGAGGCAATGAGGAATGTACAGGAGCCAGGGAGGTGTGATGGATGGCAGTGAGAGGCAATGAGGAATGTACAGGAGCCAGGGAGGTGTGATGGATGGCAGTGAGAGGCAATGAGGAATGTACAGGAGCCAGGGGGGTGTGATGGATGGCAGTGAGAGGCAATGAGAAATGTACAGGAGCCGGGTGGGGGTGCTGTGATGGATGGCAGTGAGAGGCAATGAGGAATGTACAGAAGCCGGGGAGGTGTGATGGATGGCAGTGAGAGACAATGAGGAATGTACAGGAGCCAGGGGGGTGTGATGGATGGCAGTGAGAGGCAATGAGGAATGTACAGGAGCTGGGGGGGGCTGTGATGGATGGCAGTGAGAGACAATGAGGAATGTACCGGAGCCCGGGGGGGCTGTGATGGATGGCAGTGAGAGGCAATGAGGAATGTACAGAAGCCGGGTGGGGGGTGTGTGTGATGGATGGCAGTGAGAGGCAATGAGGAATGTACAGAAGCCGGGTGGGGGGGTGTGTGTGATGGATGGCAGTGAGAGGCAATGAGGAATGTACAGAAGCCGGGTGGGGGGTGTGTGTGATGGATGGCAGTGAGAGGCAATGAGGAATGTACAGGAGCCAGGGAGGTGTGATGGATGGCAGTGAGAGGCAATGAGGAATGTACAGAAGCGGGTGGGGGAGGTGTGATGGATGGCAGTGAGAGACAATGAGGAATGTACAGGAGCCCGGGGGGGCTGTGATGGATGGCAGTGAGAGGCAATGAGGAATGTACAGAAGCCGGGTGGGGGGTGTGTGTGATGGATGGCAGTGAGAGGCAATGAGGAATGTACAGAAGCCGGGTGGGGGGGTGTGTGTGATGGATGGCAGTGAGAGGCAATGAGGAATGTACAGAAGCCGGGTGGGGGGTGTGTGTGATGGATGGCAGTGAGAGGCAATGAGGAATGTACAGGAGCCAGGGAGGTGTGATGGATGGCAGTGAGAGGCAATGAGGAATGTACAGGAGCTGGGGGGTGCTGTGATGGATGGCAGTGAGAGACAATGAGGAATGTACAGAAGCGGGTGGGGGAGGTGTGATGGATGGCAGTGAGAGGCAATGAGGAATGTACAGGAGCCAGGGAGGTGTGATGGATGGCAGTGAGAGACAATGAGTAATGTACAGGAGCCGGGGGAGGGAGTGTTGGGGTGTAATGGACGGCAGTGAGAGGCAATGGGGAATGTACAGAAGCTGGGTGGAGGGGCTGTGATGGATGGCAGTGAGAGGCAATGAGGAATGTACAGGAGCCGGGGGGGGGGTTATGATGGATGGCAGTGAGAGACAATGAGTAATGTACAGGAGCCGGGGGAGGGAGTGTTGGGGTGTAATGGACGGCAGTGAGAGGCAATGGGGAATGTACAGAAGCTGGGTGGAGGGGCTGTGATGGATGGCAGTGAGAGGCAATGAGGAATGTACAGAAGCCGGGTGGGGGGTGTGTGTGATGGATGGCAGTGAGAGGCAATGAGGAATGTACAGAAGCCGGGTGGGGGGTGTGTGTGATGGATGGCAGTGAGAGGCAATGAGGAATGTACAGGAGCCAGGGAGGTGTGATGGATGGCAGTGAGAGACAATGAGGAATGTACAGGAGCCGGGGGAGGGAGTGTTGGGGTGTAATGGACGGCAGTGAGAGGCAATGGGGAATGTACAGAAGCTGTGTGGAGGGGCTGTGATGGATGGCAGTGAGAGGCAATGAGGAATGTACAGAAGCGGGTGGGGGGTGCTGTGATGGATGGCAGTGAGAGGCAATGAGGAATGTACAGAAGCCGGGTGGGGGGTGTGTGTGATGGATGGCAGTGAGAGGCAATGAGGAATGTACAGGAGCCTGGGGGGTGTGATGGATGGCAGTGAGAGGCAATGAGGAATGTACAGAAGCCGAGTGGCGGGGGCTGTGATGGATGGCAGTGAGAGGCAATGAGGAATGTACAGAAGCGGGTGGGGGGGGTGTGATGGATGGCAGTGAGAGGTAATGAGGAATGTACAGAATCCGGGTGGGGGTGTGTGTGATGGATGGCAGTGAGAGGCAATGAAGAATGTACAGGAGCTGTGGGGTGTGATGGATGGCAGTGAGAGGCAATGGGGAATGTACAGGAGCCAGGGGGGTGTGATGGATGGCAGTGAGAGGCAATGAGGAATGTACAGAAGCCGGGAGGGGGGTATGATGGATGGCAGTGAGAGGCAATGAGGAATGTACAGAAGCCGGGTGGGGGGTGCTGTGATGGATGGCAGTGAGAGGCAATGAGGAATGTACAGGAGCCGGGGGGTGTGATGGATGGCAGTGAGAGGCAATGAGGAATGTACAGGAGCTGGGGAGGTGTGATGGATGGCAGTGAGAGACAATGAGGAATGTACAGGAGCCGGGGGGTGTGATGGATGGCAGTGAGAGGCAATGAGGAATGTACAGGAGCCGGGGGAGGGGCTGTGTGATGGATGGCAGTGAGAGGCATTGAGGAATGTACAGGAGCTGGGGGAGGGGGGGGTGGGGTGTGATGGATGGCAGTGAGAGGCAATGAGGAATGTACAGGAGCTGGGGGAGTGTGATGGATGGCAGTGAGAGCCAATGAGGAATGTACAGGAGCCAGGGGGGTGTGATGGATGGCAGTGAGAGGCAATGAGGAATGTACAGGAGCCAGGGGGGTGTGATGGATGGCAGTGAGAGGCAATGAGAAATGTACAGGAGCCGGGTGGGGGGTGTGTGTGAGATGGATGGCAGTGAGAGGCAATGAGGAATGTACAGGAGCCGGGTGGGGGGTGTGTGTGAGATGGATGGCAGTGAGAGGCAATGAGGAATGTACAGGAGCCGGGTGGGGGGTGTGTGTGAGATGGATGGCAGTGAGAGGCAATGAGGAATGTACAGGAGCCGGGTGGGGGGTGTGTGTGAGATGGATGGCAGTGAGAGGCAATGAGGAATGTACAGGAGCCAGGGAGGTGTGATGGATGGCAGTGAGAGGCAATGGGGAATGTACAGGAGCCGGGGGGGGTGTGATGGATGGCAGTGAGAGGCAATGAGAAATGTACAGGAGCCAGGGAGGTGTGATGGATGGCAGTGAGAGGCAATGAGGAATGTACAGGAGCCAGGGAGGTGTGATGGATGGCAGTGAGAGGCAATGAGGAATGTACAGGAGCCGGGTGGGGGGTGTGTGTGAGATGGATGGCAGTGAGAGGCAATGAGGAATGTACAGGAGCCGGGTGGGGGGTGTGTGTGAGATGGATGGCAGTGAGAGGCAATGAGGAATGTACAGGAGCCGGGTGGGGGGTGTGTGTGAGATGGATGGCAGTGAGAGGCAATGAGGAATGTACAGGAGCCAGGGAGGTGTGATGGATGGCAGTGAGAGACAATGAGGAATGTACAGGAGCCAGGGAGGTGTGATGGATGGCAGTGAGAGACAATGAGGAATGTACAGGAGCCAGGGAGGTGTGATGGATGGCAGTGAGAGACAATGAGGAATGTACAGGAGCCGGGGGGTGTGATGGATGGCAGTGAGAGGCAATGAGGAATGTACAGGAGCTGGGGGAGTGTGATGGATGGCAGTGAGAGCCAATGAGGAATGTACAGGAGCCAGGGGGGTGTGATGGATGGCAGTGAGAGGCAATGAGGAATGTACAGAAGCCGGGTGGGGGGTGTGTGTGAGATGGATGGCAGTGAGAGGCAATGAGGAATGTACAGGAGCCAGGGAGGTGTGATGGATGGCAGTGAGAGGCAATGAGGAATGTACAGGAGCCAGGGGGGTGTGATGGATGGCAGTGAGAGGCAATGAGGAATGTACAGGAGCCAGGGAGGTGTGATGGATGGCAGTGAGAGACAATGAGGAATGTACAGGAGCCAGGGAGGTGTGATGGATGGCAGTGAGAGACAATGAGGAATGTACAGGAGCCGGGGGGTGTGATGGATGGCAGTGAGAGGCAATGAGGAATGTACAGGAGCTGGGGGAGTGTGATGGATGGCAGTGAGAGCCAATGAGGAATGTACAGGAGCCAAGGGGGTGTGATGGATGGCAGTGAGAGGCAATGAGGAATGTACAGGAGCCGGGGGAGGGGCTGTGTGATGGATGGCAGTGAGAGGCAATGAGGAATGTACAGGAGCCAGGGAGGTGTGATGGATGGCAGTGAGAGACAATGAGGAATGTACAGGAGCCAGGGAGGTGTGATGGATGGCAGTGAGAGGCAATGAGGAATGTACAGGAGCCAGGGAGGTGTGATGGATGGCAGTGAGAGGCAATGAGGAATGTACAGGAGCCAGGGGGGTGTGATGGATGGCAGTGAGAGGCAATGAGGAATGTACAGGAGCCGGGTGGGGGGTGTGTGTGAGATGGATGGCAGTGAGAGGCAATGAGGAATGTACAGGAGCCGGGTGGGGGGTGTGTGTGAGATGGATGGCAGTGAGAGGCAATGAGGAATGTACAGGAGCCAGGGAGGTGTGATGGATGGCAGTGAGAGGCAATGAGGAATGTACAGGAGCCAGGGAGGTGTGATGGATGGCAGTGAGAGGCAATGAGGAATGTACAGGAGCCGGGTGGGGGGTGTGATGGATGGCAGTGAGAGGCAATGAGGAATGTACAGGAGCCGGGGGGGTGATGGATGGCAGTGAGAGGCAATGAGGAATGTACAGGAGCCAGGGAGGTGTGATGGATGGCAGTGATAGACAATGAGGAATGTACAGGAGCCAGGGAGGTGTGATGGATGGCAGTGAGAGGCAATGAGGAATGTACAGGAGCCGGGTGGGGGGTGTGATGGATGGCAGTGAGAGGCAATGAGGAATGTACAGAAGCCGGGTGGGGGGTGTGTGTGAGATGGATGGCAGTGAGAGGCAATGAGGAATGTACAGGAGCCAGGGAGGTGTGATGGATGGCAGTGAGAGGCAATGAGGAATGTACAGGAGCCAGGGAGGTGTGATGGATGGCAGTGAGAGGCAATGAGGAATGTACAGGAGCCAGGGAGGTGTGATGGATGGCAGTGAGAGGCAATGAGGAATGTACAGGAGCCAGGGGGGTGTGATGGATGGCAGTGAGAGGCAATGAGGAATGTACAGAAGCCGGGTGGGGGGTGTGTGTGAGATGGATGGCAGTGAGAGGCAATGAGGAATGTACAGGAGCCAGGGAGGTGTGATGGATGGCAGTGAGAGGCAATGAGGAATGTACAGGAGCCAGGGAGGTGTGATGGATGGCAGTGAGAGGCAATGAGGAATGTACAGGAGCCAGGGGGGTGTGATGGATGGCAGTGAGAGGCAATGAGAAATGTACAGGAGCCGGGTGGGGGTGCTGTGATGGATGGCAGTGAGAGGCAATGAGGAATGTACAGAAGCCGGGGAGGTGTGATGGATGGCAGTGAGAGACAATGAGGAATGTACAGGAGCCAGGGGGGTGTGATGGATGGCAGTGAGAGGCAATGAGGAATGTACAGGAGCTGGGGGGGGCTGTGATGGATGGCAGTGAGAGACAATGAGGAATGTACAGGAGCCCGGGGGGGCTGTGATGGATGGCAGTGAGAGGCAATGAGGAATGTACAGAAGCCGGGTGGGGGGTGTGTGTGATGGATGGCAGTGAGAGGCAATGAGGAATGTACAGAAGCCGGGTGGGGGGGTGTGTGTGATGGATGGCAGTGAGAGGCAATGAGGAATGTACAGAAGCCGGGTGGGGGGTGTGTGTGATGGATGGCAGTGAGAGGCAATGAGGAATGTACAGGAGCCAGGGAGGTGTGATGGATGGCAGTGAGAGGCAATGAGGAATGTACAGGAGCTGGGGGGTGCTGTGATGGATGGCAGTGAGAGACAATGAGGAATGTACAGAAGCGGGTGGGGGAGGTGTGATGGATGGCAGTGAGAGGCAATGAGGAATGTACAGGAGCCAGGGGGGGGGTTATGATGGATGGCAGTGAGAGACAATGAGTAATGTACAGGAGCCGGGGGAGGGAGTGTTGGGGTGTAATGGACGGCAGTGAGAGGCAATGGGGAATGTACAGAAGCTGGGTGGAGGGGCTGTGATGGATGGCAGTGAGAGGCAATGAGGAATGTACAGGAGCCGGGGGGGGGTTATGATGGATGGCAGTGAGAGGCAATGAGGAATGTACAGGAGCCGGGGGAGGGAGTGTTGGGGTGTAATGGACGGCAGTGAGAGGCAATGGGGAATGTACAGAAGCTGGGTGGAGGGGCTGTGATGGATGGCAGTGAGAGGCAATGAGGAATGTACAGAAGCCGGGTGGGGGGTGTGTGTGATGGATGGCAGTGAGAGGCAATGAGGAATGTACAGAAGCCGGGTGGGGGGTGTGTGTGATGGATGGCAGTGAGAGGCAATGAGGAATGTACAGGAGCCAGGGAGGTGTGATGGATGGCAGTGAGAGACAATGAGGAATGTACAGGAGCCGGGGGAGGGAGTGTTGGGGTGTAATGGACGGCAGTGAGAGGCAATGGGGAATGTACAGAAGCTGTGTGGAGGGGCTGTGATGGATGGCAGTGAGAGGCAATGAGGAATGTACAGAAGCGGGTGGGGGGTGCTGTGATGGATGGCAGTGAGAGGCAATGAGGAATGTACAGAAGCCGGGTGGGGGGTGTGTGTGATGGATGGCAGTGAGAGGCAATGAGGAATGTACAGGAGCCTGGGGGGTGTGATGGATGGCAGTGAGAGGCAATGAGGAATGTACAGAAGCCGAGTGGCGGGGGCTGTGATGGATGGCAGTGAGAGGCAATGAGGAATGTACAGAAGCGGGTGGGGGGGGTGTGATGGATGGCAGTGAGAGGTAATGAGGAATGTACAGAATCCGGGTGGGGGTGTGTGTGATGGATGGCAGTGAGAGGCAATGAAGAATGTACAGGAGCTGTGGGGTGTGATGGATGGCAGTGAGAGGCAATGGGGAATGTACAGGAGCCAGGGGGGTGTGATGGATGGCAGTGAGAGGCAATGAGGAATGTACAGAAGCCGGGAGGGGGGTATGATGGATGGCAGTGAGAGGCAATGAGGAATGTACAGAAGCCGGGTGGGGGGTGCTGTGATGGATGGCAGTGAGAGGCAATGAGGAATGTACAGGAGCCAGGGGGGTGTGATGGATGGCAGTGAGAGGCAATGGGGAATGTACAGAAGCGGGTGGGGGGTGCTGTGATGGATGGCAGTGAGAGGCAATGAGGAATGTACATGAGCCGGGGGGTTGTGATGGATGGCAGTGAGAGGCAATGAGGAATGTACAGAAGCTGGGTGGAGGGGCTGTGATGGATGGCAGTGAGAGGCAATGAGGAATGTACAGGAGCCTGGGGAGGGGGTGTGGGGGTGTGATGGATGGCAGTGAGAGGTAATGAGGAATGTACAGGAGCCGGGGGGGGTGCTGTGATGGATGGCAGTGAGAGGTAATGAGGAATGTACAGGAGCCAGGGGGGTGTGATGGATGGCAGTGAGAGGCAATGAGGAATGTACAGGAGCCGGGGGGGCTGTGATGGATGGCAGTGAGAGACAATGAGGAATGTACAGTAGCCGGGGGGGGTGTGATGGATGGCAGTGAGAGGCAATGAGGAATGTACAGGAGCCGGGGGGGGTGTGATGGATGGCAGTGAGAGGCAATGAGGAATGTACAGGAGCCGGGTGGGGGGTGTGTGTGATGGATGGCAGTGAGAGGCAATGAGGAATGTACAGGAGCCAGGGGGGTGTGATGGATGGCAGTGAGAGGCAATGAGGAATGTACAGGAGCCGGGAGGGGGGTGTGATGGATGGCAGTGAGAGGCAATGAGGAATGTACAGAAGCCGGGTGGGGGGTGCTGTGATGGATGGCAGTGAGAGGCAATGAGGAATGTACAGGAGCCAGGGGGGTGTGATGGATGGCAGTGAGAGGCAATGGGGAATGTACAGAAGCGGGTGGGGGTGCTGTGATGGATGGCAGTGAGAGGCAATGAGGAATGTACAGGAGCCGGGGGGGGTGCTGTGATGGATGGCAGTGAGAGGCAATGAGGAATGTACAGGAGCCGGGGGAGGGGATGTGGGGGTGTGATGGATGGCAGTGAGAGGTAATGAGGAATGTACAGGAGCCGGGGGGGGGGGGTGTGATGGATGGCAGTGAGAGGCAATGAGGAATGTACAGAAGCCGAGTGGGGGGGGCTGTGATGGATGGCAGTGAGAGGCAATGAGGAATGTACAGAAGCCGAGTGGGGGGGGCTGTGATGGATGGCAGTGAGAGGCAATGAGGAATGTACAGGAGCCGGGGGGGGGGGTGTGATGGATGGCAGTGAGAGGCAATGAGGAATGTACAGGAGCCGGGGGGGTGTGATGGATGGCAGTGAGAGGCAATGAGGAATGTACAGGAGCCGGGGAGGTGTGATGGATGGCAGTGAGAGGAAATGGGGAATGTACAGGAGCGGGGGGGGGGGGGGGGGCTGTGATGGATGGCAGTAAGAGGCAATGAGGAATGTAAAGGAGCCGGGGGAGGTGTGATGGATGGCAGTGAGAGGCAATGAGGAATGTACAGGAGCCGGGGGGTGTGATGGATGGCAGTGAGAGGCAATGAGGAATGTACAGAAGCCGGGTGGGGGGGGCTGTGATGGATGGCAGTGAGAGGCAATGAGGAATGTACAGGAGCCGGGGGGTGTGATGGATGGCAGTGAGAGGCAATGAGGAATGTACAGGAGCTGGGGAGGTGTGATGGATGGCAGTGAGAGACAATGAGGAATGTACAGGAGCCGGGGGGTGTGATGGATGGCAGTGAGAGGCAATGAGGAATGTACAGGAGCCGGGGGAGGGGCTGTGTGATGGATGGCAGTGAGAGGCATTGAGGAATGTACAGGAGCTGGGGGAGGGGGGGGTGGGGTGTGATGGATGGCAGTGAGAGGCAATGAGGAATGTACAGGAGCTGGGGGAGTGTGATGGATGGCAGTGAGAGCCAATGAGGAATGTACAGGAGCCAGGGGGGTGTGATGGATGGCAGTGAGAGGCAATGAGGAATGTACAGGAGCCAGGGGGGTGTGATGGATGGCAGTGAGAGGCAATGAGAAATGTACAGGAGCCGGGTGGGGGGTGTGTGTGAGATGGATGGCAGTGAGAGGCAATGAGGAATGTACAGGAGCCGGGTGGGGGGTGTGTGTGAGATGGATGGCAGTGAGAGGCAATGAGGAATGTACAGGAGCCGGGTGGGGGGTGTGTGTGAGATGGATGGCAGTGAGAGGCAATGAGGAATGTACAGGAGCCGGGTGGGGGGTGTGTGTGAGATGGATGGCAGTGAGAGGCAATGAGGAATGTACAGGAGCCGGGGGGTGTGATGGATGGCAGTGAGAGACAATGAGGAATGTACAGGAGCCAGGGAGGTGTGATGGATGGCAGTGAGAGACAATGAGGAATGTACAGGAGCCAGGGAGGTGTGATGGATGGCAGTGAGAGGCAATGAGGAATGTACAGGAGCCAGGGGGGTGTGATGGATGGCAGTGAGAGGCAATGAGGAATGTACAGGAGCCAGGGAGGTGTGATGGATGGCAGTGAGAGGCAATGAGGAATGTACAGGAGCCGGGTGGGGGGTGTGTGTGAGATGGATGGCAGTGAGAGGCAATGAGGAATGTACAGGAGCCGGGTGGGGGGTGTGTGTGAGATGGATGGCAGTGAGAGGCAATGAGGAATGTACAGGAGCCGGGTGGGGGGTGTGTGTGAGATGGATGGCAGTGAGAGGCAATGAGGAATGTACAGGAGCCGGGTGGGGGGTGTGTGTGAGATGGATGGCAGTGAGAGGCAATGAGGAATGTACAGGAGCCAGGGAGGTGTGATGGATGGCAGTGAGAGGCAATGAGGAATGTACAGGAGCCGGGTGGGGGGTGTGTGTGAGATGGATGGCAGTGAGAGGCAATGAGGAATGTACAGGAGCCAGGGAGGTGTGATGGATGGCAGTGAGAGGCAATGAGGAATGTACAGGAGCCGGGGGGTGTGATGGATGGCAGTGAGAGGCAATGAGGAATGTACAGGAGCCAGGGAGGTGTGATGGATGGCAGTGAGAGGCAATGAGGAATGTACAGGAGCCAGGGAGGTGTGATGGATGGCAGTGAGAGGCAATGAGGAATGTACAGGAGCCAGGGGGGTGTGATGGATGGCAGTGAGAGGCAATGAGAAATGTACAGGAGCCGGGTGGGGGGTGTGTGTGAGATGGATGGCAGTGAGAGGCAATGAGGAATGTACAGGAGCCGGGTGGGGGGTGTGTGTGAGATGGATGGCAGTGAGAGGCAATGAGGAATGTACAGGAGCCGGGTGGGGGGTGTGTGTGAGATGGATGGCAGTGAGAGGCAATGAGGAATGTACAGGAGCCGGGTGGGGGGTGTGTGTGAGATGGATGGCAGTGAGAGGCAATGAGGAATGTACAGGAGCCAGGGAGGTGTGATGGATGGCAGTGAGAGACAATGAGGAATGTACAGGAGCCGGGGGTGTGATGGATGGCAGTGAGAGGCAATGAGGAATGTACAGGAGCCAGGGAGGTGTGATGGATGGCAGTGAGAGGCAATGAGGAATGTACAGGAGCCAGGGAGGTGTGATGGATGGCAGTGAGAGGCAATGAGGAATGTACAGGAGCCGGGTGGGGGGTGTGATGGATGGCAGTGAGAGGCAATGAGGAATGTACAGAAGCCGAGTGGGGGGGGCTGTGATGGATGGCAGTGAGAGGCAATGAGGAATGTACAGGAGCCGGGGGGGGGGGTGTGATGGATGGCAGTGAGAGGCAATGAGGAATGTACAGGAGCCGAGGGGGTGTGATGGATGGCAGTGAGAGGCAATGAGGAATGTACAGGAGCCGGGGAGGTGTGATGGATGGCAGTGAGAGGAAATGGGGAATGTACAGGAGCGGGGGGGGGGGGGGGGGGGCTGTGATGGATGGCAGTAAGAGGCAATGAGGAATGTAAAGGAGCCGGGGGAGGTGTGATGAATGGCAGTGAGAGGCAATGAGGAATGTACAGGAGCCGGGGGGTGTGATGGATGGCAGTGAGAGGCATTGAGGAATGTACAGGAGCTGGGGAGGTGTGATGGATGGCAGTGAGAGACAATGAGGAATGTACAGGAGCCGGGGGGTGTGATGGATGGCAGTGAGAGGCAATGAGGAATGTACAGGAGCCGGGGGAGGGGCTGTGTGATGGATGGCAGTGAGAGGCATTGAGGAATGTACAGGAGCTGGGGGAGGGGGGGGTGGGGTGTGATGGATGGCAGTGAGAGGCAATGAGGAATGTACAGGAGCTGGGGGAGTGTGATGGATGGCAGTGAGAGCCAATGAGGAATGTACAGGAGCCAGGGGGGTGTGATGGATGGCAGTGAGAGGCAATGAGGAATGTACAGGAGCCAGGGGGGTGTGATGGATGGCAGTGAGAGGCAATGAGAAATGTACAGGAGCCGGGTGGGGGGTGTGTGTGAGATGGATGGCAGTGAGAGACAATGAGGAATGTACAGGAGCCGGGTGGGGGGTGTGTGTGAGATGGATGGCAGTGAGAGGCAATGAGGAATGTACAGGAGCCGGGTGGGGGGTGTGTGTGAGATGGATGGCAGTGAGAGGCAATGAGGAATGTACAGGAGCCGGGTGGGGGGTGTGTGTGAGATGGATGGCAGTGAGAGGCAATGAGGAATGTACAGGAGCCAGGGAGGTGTGATGGATGGCAGTGAGAGACAATGAGGAATGTACAGGAGCCAGGGAGGTGTGATGGATGGCAGTGAGAGGCAATGAGGAATGTACAGGAGCCAGGGAGGTGTGATGGATGGCAGTGAGAGGCAATGAGGAATGTACAGGAGCCAGGGGGGTGTGATGGATGGCAGTGAGAGGCAATGAGAAATGTACAGGAGCCGGGTGGGGGGTGTGTGTGAGATGGATGGCAGTGAGAGGCAATGAGGAATGTACAGGAGCCGGGTGGGGGGTGTGTGTGAGATGGATGGCAGTGAGAGGCAATGAGGAATGTACAGAAGCCGGGTGGGGGGTGTGTGTGAGATGGATGGCAGTGAGAGGCAATGAGGAATGTACAGAAGCCGGGTGGGGGGTGTGTGTGAGATGGATGGCAGTGAGAGGCAATGAGGAATGTACAGGAGCCAGGGAGGTGTGATGGATGGCAGTGAGAGACAATGAGGAATGTACAGGAGCCAGGGAGGTGTGATGGATGGCAGTGAGAGGCAATGAGGAATGTACAGGAGCCGGGGGGTGTGATGGATGGCAGTGAGAGGCAATGAGGAATGTACAGGAGCTGGGGGAGTGTGATGGATGGCAGTGAGAGCCAATGAGGAATGTACAGGAGCCAAGGGGGTGTGATGGATGGCAGTGAGAGGCAATGAGGAATGTACAGGAGCCGGGGGAGGGGCTGTGTGATGGATGGCAGTGAGAGGCAATGAGGAATGTACAGGAGCCAGGGAGGTGTGATGGATGGCAGTGAGAGACAATGAGGAATGTACAGGAGCCAGGGAGGTGTGATGGATGGCAGTGAGAGGCAATGAGGAATGTACAGGAGCCAGGGAGGTGTGATGGATGGCAGTGAGAGGCAATGAGGAATGTACAGGAGCCAGGGGGGTGTGATGGATGGCAGTGAGAGGCAATGAGAAATGTACAGGAGCCGGGTGGGGGGTGTGTGTGAGATGGATGGCAGTGAGAGGCAATGAGGAATGTACAGGAGCCGGGTGGGGGGTGTGTGTGAGATGGATGGCAGTGAGAGGCAATGAGGAATGTACAGGAGCCGGGTGGGGGGTGTGTGTGAGATGGATGGCAGTGAGAGGCAATGAGGAATGTACAGGAGCCAGGGAGGTGTGATGGATGGCAGTGAGAGACAATGAGGAATGTACAGGAGCCGGGTGGGGGGTGTGATGGATGGCAGTGAGAGGCAATGAGGAATGTACAGAAGCCGGGTGGGGGGTGTGTGTGAGATGGATGGCAGTGAGAGGCAATGAGGAATGTACAGGAGCCAGGGAGGTGTGATGGATGGCAGTGAGAGGCAATGAGGAATGTACAGGAGCCAGGGAGGTGTGATGGATGGCAGTGAGAGGCAATGAGGAATGTACAGGAGCCAGGGAGGTGTGATGGATGGCAGTGAGAGGCAATGAGGAATTTACAGGAGCCAGGGGGGTGTGATGGATGGCAGTGAGAGGCAATGAGGAATGTACAGAAGCCGGGTGGGGGGTGTGTGTGAGATGGATGGCAGTGAGAGGCAATGAGGAATGTACAGGAGCCAGGGAGGTGTGATGGATGGCAGTGAGAGGCAATGAGGAATGTACAGGAGCCAGGGGGGTGTGATGGATGGCAGTGAGAGGCAATGAGAAATGTACAGGAGCCGGGTGGGGGTGCTGTGATGGATGGCAGTGAGAGGCAATGAGGAATGTACAGAAGCCGGGGAGGTGTGATGGATGGCAGTGAGAGGCAATGAGGAATGTACAGGAGCCAGGGGGGTGTGATGGATGGCAGTGAGAGACAATGAGGAATGTACAGGAGCCAGGGGGGTGTGATGGATGGCAGTGAGAGGCAATGAGGAATGTACAGGAGCTGGGGGGTGCTGTGATGGATGGCAGTGAGAGACAATGAGGAATGTACAGGAGCCTGGGGGGGCTGTGATGGATGGCAGTGAGAGGCAATGAGGAATGTACAGGAGCCTGGGGAGGGGGTGTGGGGGTGTGATGGATGGCAGTGAGAGGCAATGGGGAATGTACAGAAGCCGGGTGGGGGGTGTGTGTGATGGATGGCAGTGAGAGGCAATGGGGAATGTACAGAAGCCGGGTGGGGGGTGTGTGTGATGGATGGCAGTGAGAGGCAATGAGGAATGTACAGGAGCCAGGGAGGTGTGATGGATGGCAGTGAGAGACAATGAGGAATGTACAGGAGCCAGGGAGGTGTGATGGATGGCAGTGAGAGGCAATGAGGAATGTACAGGAGCCGGGGGAGGGAGTGTTGGGGTGTAATGGACGGCAGTGAGAGGCAATGGGGAATGTACAGAAGCTGGGTGGAGGGGCTGTGATGGATGGCAGTGAGAGGCAATGAGGAATGTACAGGAGCCGGGGGGGGGTTATGATGGATGGCAGTGAGAGACAATGAGTAATGTACAGGAGCCGGGGGAGGGAGTGTTGGGGTGTAATGGACGGCAGTGAGAGGCAATGGGGAATGTACAGAAGCTGGGTGGAGGGGCTGTGATGGATGGCAGTGAGAGGCAATGAGGAATGTACAGAAGCCGGGTGGGGGGTGTGTGTGATGGATGGCAGTGAGAGGCAATGAGGAATGTACAGAAGCCGGGTGGGGGGTGTGTGTGATGGATGGCAGTGAGAGGCAATGAGGAATGTACAGGAGCCAGGGAGGTGTGATGGATGGCAGTGAGAGACAATGAGGAATGTACAGGAGCCGGGGGAGGGAGTGTTGGGGTGTAATGGACGGCAGTGAGAGGCAATGGGGAATGTACAGAAGCTGTGTGGAGGGGCTGTGATGGATGGCAGTGAGAGGCAATGAGGAATGTACAGAAGCGGGTGGGGGGTGCTGTGATGGATGGCAGTGAGAGGCAATGAGGAATGTACAGAAGCCGGGTGGGGGGTGTGTGTGATGGATGGCAGTGAGAGGCAATGAGGAATGTACAGGAGCCTGGGGGGTGTGATGGATGGCAGTGAGAGGCAATGAGGAATGTACAGAAGCCGAGTGGCGGGGGCTGTGATGGATGGCAGTGAGAGGCAATGAGGAATGTACAGAAGCGGGTGGGGGGGGTGTGATGGATGGCAGTGAGAGGTAATGAGGAATGTACAGAATCCGGGTGGGGGTGTGTGTGATGGATGGCAGTGAGAGGCAATGAAGAATGTACAGGAGCTGTGGGGTGTGATGGATGGCAGTGAGAGGCAATGGGGAATGTACAGGAGCAGGGGTGTGTGATGGATGGCAGTGAGAGGCAATGAGGAATGTACAGGAGCCAGGGGGGTGTGATGGATGGCAGTGAGAGGCAATGAGGAATGTACAGAAGCCGGGAGGGGGGTATGATGGATGGCAGTGAGAGGCAATGAGGAATGTACAGGAGCCAGGGGGGTGTGATGGATGGCAGTGAGAGGCAATGAGGAATGTACAGAAGCCGGGAGGGGGGTATGATGGATGGCAGTGAGAGGCAATGAGGAATGTACAGAAGCCGGGTGGGGGGTGCTGTGATGGATGGCAGTGAGAGGCAATGAGGAATGTACAGGAGCCAGGGGGGTGTGATGGATGGCAGTGAGAGGCAATGGGGAATGTACAGAAGCGGGTGGGGGGTGCTGTGATGGATGGCAGTGAGAGGCAATGAGGAATGTACATGAGCCGGGGGGTTGTGATGGATGGCAGTGAGAGGCAATGAGGAATGTACAGGAGCCGGGGGGGGGGGGGCTGTGTGATGGATGGCAGTGAGAGGCAATGAGGAATGTACAGGAGCCGGGGGAGGGGGTGTGGGGTGTGATGGATGCAGTGAGAGGTAATGAGGAATGTACAGGAGCCGGGGGGGGTGCTGTGATGGATGGCAGTGAGAGGCAATGAGGAATGTACAGGAGCCGGGAGGGGGGTGTGATGGATGGCAGTGAGAGGCAATGAGGAATGTACAGAAGCCGGGTGGGGGGTGCTGTGATGGATGGCAGTGAGAGGCAATGAGGAATGTACAGGAGCCAGGGGGGTGTGATGGATGGCAGTGAGAGGCAATGAGGAATGTACAGGAGCCGAGGGGGGTGCTGTGATGGATGGCAGTGAGAGGCAATGAGGAATGTACAGGAGCCGGGGGGGGTGCTGTGATGGATGGCAGTGAGAGGCAATGAGGAATGTACAGGAGCCGGGGGAGGGGATGTGGGGGTGTGATGGATGGCAGTGAGAGGTAATGAGGAATGTACAGGAGCCGGGGGGGGGGGTGTGATGGATGGCAGTGAGAGGCAATGAGGAATGTACAGAAGCCGAGTGGGGGGGGCTGTGATGGATGGCAGTGAGAGGCAATGAGGAATGTACAGGAGCCGGGGGGGGGGGGCTGTGTGATGGATGGCAGTGAGAGGCAATGAGGAATGTACAGGAGCCGGGGGAGGGGGTGTGGGGTGTGATGGATGGCAGTGAGAGGTAATGAGGAATGTACAGGAGCCGGGGGGGGTGCTGTGATGGATGGCAGTGAGAGGTAATGAGGAATGTACAGGAGCCAGGGGGGTGTGATGGATGGCAGTGAGAGGCAATGAGGAATGTACAGGAGCCGGGGGGGCTGTGATGGATGGCAGTGAGAGACAATGAGGAATGTACAGTAGCCGGGGGGGGTGTGATGGATGGCAGTGAGAGGCAATGAGGAATGTACAGGAGCCGGGGGGTTGATGGATGGCAGTGAGAGGCAATGAGGAATGTACAGAAGCCGGGTGGGGGGTGTGTGTGATGGATGGCAGTGAGAGGCAATGAGGAATGTACAGGAGCCAGGGGGGTGTGATGGATGGCAGTGAGAGGCAATGAGGAATGTACAGGAGCCGGGAGGGGGGTGTGATGGATGGCAGTGAGAGGCAATGAGGAATGTACAGAAGCCGGGTGGGGGGTGCTGTGATGGATGGCAGTGAGAGGCAATGAGGAATGTACAGGAGCCAGGGGGGTGTGATGGATGGCAGTGAGAGGCAATGGGGAATGTACAGAAGCGGGTGGGGGTGCTGTGATGGATGGCAGTGAGAGGCAATGAGGAATGTACAGGAGCCGGGGGGGGTGCTGTGATGGATGGCAGTGAGAGGCAATGAGGAATGTACAGGAGCCGGGGGAGGGGATGTGGGGGTGTGATGGATGGCAGTGAGAGGTAATGAGGAATGTACAGGAGCCGGGGGGGGGGGTGTGATGGATGGCAGTGAGAGGCAATGAGGAATGTACAGAAGCCGAGTGGGGGGGGCTGTGATGGATGGCAGTGAGAGGCAATGAGGAATGTACAGGAGCCGGGGGGGGGGTGTGATGGATGGCAGTGAGAGGCAATGAGGAATGTACAGGAGCCGGGGGGGTGTGATGGATGGCAGTGAGAGGCAATGAGGAATGTACAGGAGCCGGGGAGGTGTGATGGATGGCAGTGAGAGGAAATGGGGAATGTACAGGAGCGGGGGGGGGGGGGGGCTGTGATGGATGGCAGTAAGAGGCAATGAGGAATGTAAAGGAGCCGGGGGAGGTGTGATGGATGGCAGTGAGAGGCAATGAGGAATGTACAGGAGCCGGGGTGGGGCTGTGATGGATGGCAGTGAGAGGCAATGAGGAATGTACAGGGGCCGGGGGGTGTGATGGATGGCAGTGAGATGCAATGAGGAATGTACAGGAGCCGGGGGGTGTGATGGATGGCAGTGAGAGGCAATGAGGAATGTACAGGAGCCGGGGGGGGTGTGATGGATGGCAGTGAGAGGCAATGGGGAATGTACAGGAGCCGGGGGGGGTGTGATGGATGGCAGTGAGAGGCAATGGGGAATGTACAGGAGTCAGGGGGGTGTGATGGATGGCAGTGAGAGGCAATGAGGAATGTACAGGAGCCGGGGGGGGTGTGATGGATGGCAGTGAGAGACAATGAGGAATGTACAGGAGCCGGGGGGGTGTGATGGATGGCAGTGAGAGGCAATGAGGAAGAGAAAAGGATGAGATTCTGAGGAGAGAATCTCGGAAGTTAGGCCAGAATTTTTGAAAAAACGTTCTTGAGGATTGTCATATCTGCATGACTTTCAGTGCCATGAGCTGGTGACAATAGGAATATGGGATTAAGCAGATGGATGGGTGGTTAAGGAGCAAGTGCAGGGGAGAAAGGTTCGCATTTTTCTGGGGTAGAAGTGACCTGTACAAGAAGGACAGATTGCACCTGAATTGGAAAGGAACTAATATACTGGCAGGGAGATTTTCTAGAGCTGTTCAGGAAGATTTAAACTAGTAAGGTCAGGGGGTGCGACCCAAGGAGATAGTGAGGAAAGAGATCCAATCTGAGACTGGTGCCGTTGGGAAGAGGAGCAAGTCAGGGCAGGTAGGAAAACAACAGAGGTAGGACTGATAAATGAAACTGCATTTGTTTCAATGCAAGAGGCCTAACAGGGAAAGCAGACAAACTCAGGGCATGGCTGGGAACATGGGATTGGAATACAGCAACTACAGAAATGTGGCTCAGGGATAAGCAGGACTGGCAGCTTTGTGTTCCAGGGTATAAATGCTATAGGATGGATAGAAGGGGAGAGGGCTGCAAGAGAGGAGAAAGAGTGGTGTTTTTGATAAGGGACAACATTTTGGCTACACTTACAGAGGATATTCTGAGGAATACGTCAGGAAAGTGATTTGGGTGGAACTGAGAAATAAGAAAGGGATGACCATCTGATTGGGATTGTACTATGGACCCCCCTCCCCCTCAATAGTCAGCAGGAAATTGCGAAACAAATTAATAAGGAGATCTCAGTTAGCTGTAAGAATAGTAGAGTGGTTATGGTAGGGGATTTTAACTTTCCAAGCATAGACTGGGACTGCCATAGAGCTAAGGACTTGGATGAAGAGGAATTTATTAAGTGTGTTCAAGAAAATGTTTTGATTCAGTGTGTGGATGTACCTACCAGAGAAGATGAAAAACCTGCCTTACTCTTGGGAAACAAGGCAGGGCAGGTGACTGAGGTGTCAGTGAGGGAGCACTTTGGGGCCATTGATCATAATTCTATTAGTTTTAAAATAGTGAAGGAAAAGGAGAGATCAGATGTAATTGTCAAAGTTCGAAGGAAAGTCAATTTTGAAGGTATTCGAAGTTGATTTAAACCAGATATTTGCAGGTAAAGAGACAAATGGAAAATGGGAAACATTTAAAAATGAGATAACGAGAGTCCAGGGACAGTATGTTCCTGTTCAGGTAAAAGACAACATCTTGAAAAATATCCATATTACAGTAGAGGAGGTGTTGGATGGTTTAAGATACATAAATATGGATAAATCTCTGAGAACTGATCAGGTGTACCCTAGAACTCTGTGGGAAGTTAAGGAAGTGATTGCTGGGCCTCTTGCTGAGGTATTTTTATCATCAATAGCCACAGGTGAGATGCCGGAAGACTGAAGGTTGGCTGACGTGATACGAGCTGTTTTAAAAAGGTGTAAGGAACAACCAGGGAATGAAGGACCAGTGAGCCTGATGTCGGTGGTGGGCAAGTTGTTGGAGGGAATCCTGAGGGACAGAATTTACATGTATTTGGAAAGGCAAGTTCTGTTTAGGGATAGTCATCCTTTGTACGTGGGAAATCGAGTCTCACTAACTTGATTGAATTTTTTGAAGAAGTAACAAAGGGGATTGATGAGGGCAGAGCAGTGGATGTGATCCATATGGACTTCAGTCAGGCATTTGACAAGGTTCCCCATGGGAGACTGGTTAGCAAGGTTAGATCTCATGGGATATAGGGAGATCCAGCCATTTGGATACAAAACTGGCTTGAAGGTAGAAGACAGAGGGTGGTGCTGGAGGGTTGCTTTTCAGACTGGAGGCATGTGACCAGTGGAATGCCACAAGGATTGGTGCTGGCTCCACTGCTTTTCGTCATTTATCTCAGTGATCTGGATGTGAACATAGGAGGTATAGTTAGTAAGTTTGCAGATTTCACCAAAATTGGAGGTATGCTGGTCAGGGAAGAAGGTTACCTCAGATTACAACAGAATCTTGATCGGATGGGCCAATGGGCTGAGGAGTGGCAGATGGAGTTGAATTTAGATAAATGTGAGGTCCTGCATTTTGGAAAAGTAAAACAGGGCAGGACCTAATGGTAAGGTCCTGGGGAGTGTTACTGAACAAAGAGATCTCACAGCGCGAGGGATCCGGGTTTGATTCTGGCCTCGGGTGACTGTCTGTATGGAGTTTGCACATTCTCCCCGTGTCTGCGTGGGTTTACTGTGGGTGCTCCGGTTTCCTCCCACAGTCCAAAAGATATACAGTGTACAATTCTGGACTCCAGGCTAAAAGAAGGATGTTGTGAAACTTGAAAGATTGACAAAGATGTTGCCAATGCTCGAATGTTTGAGCTATGGGGTGGCTGTTTTCCATGGAGCTGGAGGGATTACCTTACAGAGGTTTGAGCTATAGCGTCATAGAGTCATAGAGATGTACAGCACGGAAACAGACCCTTCGGTCCAACCCGTCCATACCGACCAGTAATCCCAACCCAATCTAGTCCCACCTGCCAGCACCTGGCCCATATCCCTCCAAACCCTTCCTATTCATGTACCGATCCAGATGCCTTTTAACTGTTGTAATTGTACCAGCCTCCACCACATCCTCTGGCAGCTCATTCCATACACGTACCACACTCTGTGTGAAAAAGTTGCCCCTTAGATCTCTTTTATATCTTTCCCCTCTCACCCTAAACCTTGGCCCTCTAGTTCTGTACTCCCCCCGCCCAAGTGAAAAGTCTTTGTTTATTTATCCTATGCATGCCCCTCATGATTTTGTAAACCTCTATAAGGTCACCCCTCAGCCTCCAGTGCTCCAGGGAAAAAAACCCTAGCTTAATCAACCTCTCCCAAGAGCTCAAATTCTCCAACCCTGGCAACATCCTTGTAAATCTTTTCTGAACCCTTTCAAGTTTCACAACATCTTTCCGATAGGTAGGAGACCAGAATTGCATGCAATATTCCAACATTGGCCTAACCAAAGGAAAGCAAACCAAACACCTTCTTCATTGTCCTGTCTGTTTCCGTGCTGTACATCTCTATGCCTCTATGATTCTATAGCTCAAACCTGCGACTCCACTTTCAAGGAGCTATGAACCTGCACTCCAAGGTCTGTTTGTTCAGCAAAACTCCCGAGGAGCTCACCATTATATAGTGTGTAAGTCCTGCTAAGATTTGCTTTTCCAAAATGCAGCACCTCACATTTATCTAAATTAAACTCCATTTGCCACTTCTCAATCCACTGTCCCATCTGATCAAGATCCCATTGCAATCTGAGGTAACCTTCTTCGCTGTCCACTACATTTCCAATTTTGGTGTCATCTGTAAACTTACTAACTGTACCTCTTATGCTCACATCCAAATCATTTATATAAATGATGAAAAGTAGTGGACCCAGCACCGATCCTTGTGGCACTTCACTGGTCACAGGCCTCCAGTCTGAAAAACAACCCTCCACCACTACCCTCTGTCTTCTACCTTTGAGCCAGTTCTGTATCCAAATGGCTAGTTCTCCCTGTATTCCATGAGATCTGACCTTGCTAATCAGTGTCCTTGTCAAATGCCTTACTGAAGTCCACATAGATCACATCTACCGCTCTGCCCTCATCAATCCTCTTTGTTACTTATTCAGAAAACTCAATCAAGTTTGTGAGACATGATTTCCCACGCACAAAGCCATGTTGACTATCCCTAATCAGTCCTTGCTTTTCCAAATATATGTACATCCTGTCCCTCAGGATTCCCTCCAACAACTTACCCACCACCGAAGTCAGGCTCACCAGTCTTTAGTTCCCTGGCTTGTCCTTACCACCTTTCTTAAACAGTGGCACCATGTTTGCCAACCTTCAGTCTTCCGGCACCTCACCTTTGACTATCGATGATAAAAATATCTCAGTAAGAGGCCCGGCAATCACTTCCCTAGCTTCCCACAGAGTTCTAGGGTACACCTGATCAGGTCGTGAGGTTTTATCCACTTTTATGCATTTCAAGACATCCAGCACTTCCTCCTCTTAATATGGACATTTTTCAAGATGTCACCATCTATTTCCCTAAATTCTGTATCTTCCATGTCTTTTTTCACAGTAAATACTGATGCGAAATACTCGTTTAGTATCTTCCCCCATCTCCTGCGGCTTCACACAAAGGCCGCCCTGCTGACCTTTGAGGGACCCTATTCTCTCCTTAGTTACCCTTTGTCCTATAGGGAGGGGCTGTTTTCCCTGGAATGTCAGAGGCTGAGGGGTGATCTTATAGAGGTTTGTAAAATCATGAGGGGCATGGATAGGGTAAACAGACAAAGTCTTTTTCCCAGGGTGGGGAATCCAAAATTAGACAGCACAGGTTTAAGGTGAGAGGGGAAAGATTTAA
The DNA here is from genome assembly GCF_037043375.1 of Chiloscyllium plagiosum. Classification (NCBI taxonomy): domain Eukaryota; kingdom Metazoa; phylum Chordata; class Chondrichthyes; order Orectolobiformes; family Hemiscylliidae; genus Chiloscyllium; species Chiloscyllium plagiosum. The sequence continues at coordinate 48,291,285 of NW_028270173.1, forward strand.
AAGGGATCAAAGGGGCAATTTCTTCACACACAGGGTGGTGTATGTACGGAATGAGCTACCAGAGGGAGTGGTAGAGGTGGGTGCAATTACGTTTAAAGGGCATCTGGATGCAACGGTTTAGAGAGATATTGGCCAAATGTTGGCAAATGGGACTAGATTTATCTCGGATATCTGGATGCCATGATCTATGCTGTACATCTCTATGATTCGGGGAATCTCTGTTGTGTGGCCCTGACAGATCTAGCAACTCAACCCGGGCTTCCATGAGGAGATGTAGCCATCAGCCGTCGTTAAACTACATCTGACCACAATCTGTGAGCTCCTGGCCCAGCGAATCCCCACTGGACTGGAGGAGTGACCCTAGTTTTAAAGAGATCTGCCAAGAGCATTTACAAATATGAGGTGTCAGCCTGGGGAAGTAATGCTGCAAGAGAACGGAGACGCTAAACAGCCTGAGACAGATTGAAGTGATCCCATAACCGACAGATCAAATCCAAACTCTGACCACATCCTGTTGGAAATGCTAGTGGACACTTAAACAGCCAACAATAAAAGAAGATTCCCAAAGTCTTCAAACCCTGACTGGATAATAATCCACAGACCCTGGCTAATGCACTGGGACTTGGGTTTGAATTTCAACAGTGTAAATGATAAAATGTAAATGTAATTCAGAAATCTGGAATTAATGGCTATGAACAAGGAACAAGATGAGGCCACTCGGCCTTATGCACCTGCTCCATCTGAGGAACCATCCTTTTAACACCCACCCAGCCAAGTCCCCTCAAGAACCTATCTTTCAATTACATCACTCAACTCCATAGAATTCGGGGTCGAGAGTGTGGAGCTGAAAAAACACATCAGGTCAGGCAGCATCCAAGGAGCAGGAGAATGAACGTTTCGGGTAAGAGCCCTTCATCAGGAATGAGGCTGGGAGCCTCGGGGGGGGGGGGTGGAGAGATCAATGGGAGGGGGTGGGGCTTGGGGAGAAGGTAACTGAGAGTGTAATCGGTGGATGGAGGTGGGGGTAATGATGATAGGTCAGAAAGGATTGTGGAGTGGATAGGTGGGAAGGATGATGGACAGGAAGGATGGTGCTGAGCTGTAAGGTTGGAACTGGGGTAAGGTGTGGCGAGGGGAAATGCGGATATTGGTGAAGACCACATTGATGCTGTGAGATTGGAGGGTCCCAAAGCGAAAGATGAGGTGTTCTTCCTCCAGGTGTCAGGTGGTTTGGGTGTGGCGATGGGGGAGGCCCAGGACTTGCATGTCCTCGGCGGAGAGGGAGGGGGCGTTGAAGTGTTCAGCCACGAGGCAGTGGGGTTGGTTGGTGCAGGTGTCTCCAAGATGTTCTCTAAAGTCCTCTGCAAGTAGTAGGCGCCCTGTCTCCCCAGTGTAGAGGAGACCACATTGGGAGCAACAGATATAGTAAGTGACATGTGTGTAAGTGCAGGTAAAGCTCTGATGGATGTGGAAGGCTCCTTTGGGGAATTGGACGGAGGTGAGGGGGGAGGTGTGGGCACAGGTTTTGCAATCCTGGTGAAGGAGAGGGTGGGTCGGTCGGGGGCGTGTACCTGACAACAGAGTCGCAAAGGGAATTGTCTTTATGAAAAGCGGGTAGGGGTGGGGATGGAAATATGTCTCTGAGGTGGGGTCCGTTTGCAGGTGGCGGAAATGGCAGAGGATGATGTGATGTATACGGAGGATGATGTGATGTGTACGGGATGGAAGGTGAGGACCAGGGGGTTCTATCCTTGTTGCAGTTGGAGGGCAGAGGTACAGGAAGTGCCCCAGAGGGCATCATCAACCACGTGGGAGGGAAATTGTGGTCATTGAAGAAGGAGGCCATCTGGTGTGTTCTGTGGTGGAACTGGTTCTCCTGGGAGCAGGAGGCGGAGGTATTGGGAATACAGGATAGCAATTTTACAGGAGGTAGGGTGGGAGATGGTGTAGTCCAGGTAGAGGTGTGGGTCAGTGGGTTTGGAGAAGATGTCTGTGTTGAGTCAGTCACTGTTGATGGAGATGGAGAGATCCAAGAAGAGGAGGGAGGTGTCTGAGATGGTCCTGGTGAACTTCAGGTCGGAGTGGAATGTGTTGGTGAAGTTGATGAACTGTTCAACCCCCTCACGGGAACACAAGGTGGCGCCAGTGCAACCATCAATGTAGCGGAGGAAACGTTGGGAGCGGTGCCGGTGGAACTGTGGAAGATAGACTATTCCACATAAACAACAAAGAGACCGGCATAGCTGGGGCGCATGTGGGTACCCATGGCCACCCCTTTCATCTGGAGGAAGTGGGAGGATTCGAAGGAGAAATTATTGAGGGTGAGGACTAGTTCAGCCAAACAAATGTGAGTGTCAGTGAAGCGGTACTGATGGGGACGCTGGGAGAGGAAGAACGGAGGGCTTGGAGGCCCTGGTCATGGCAGATGGAGGTGTATAGGGACTGGATGTCCATGGTGAAGATGAGGCATTGGGGGCCAGGGAAACAAATGTCCTGGAGGAGGCAGAGGGCATGGGTGGTGTCCCGAATGTATGTGGGGAGTTTCTGGACCGGCGGGATAGGACAGTATCAAGGTTGGTGGAGGTTAGTTCGGTGGAACAGGAGCAGGCCGAGACGATGGGTCGGCCAGGGTAGTCAGGCTTGTGGATCTTGGGTAGGAGACAGAACCATGAGGTGCAGGGTTCCCGTACCTTGAGGTTGGAAACTGTGGGTAAGAGGTCCTCTGAGGTGATGAGGTAGTGTATGGTCTGGCAGATGATGGTTTGGTGTTGGGAGGTGAGCTCATGGTCAAGGGGGCAATAGGAGGAGGTGTCTTTGAATTGGCGCCTGGCTTCAGCGGTGTAGAGGTCAGTGTGCCAAACTACCACTGCACCCCCTTTATCCACTGGTTTGATGGTGAAGTTGAGGTTGGAACGGAGGGAGTAGAGGACTATGTGTTGCTAGGGTGAGAAGTTGGAGTGGGGGGGGGTAGACAGGTTAAGGTAATCAATGTACCAGCAGCAGTTTGAAATAAAAAGATCAATGAGGTCTTCTCTACATCAGGGAGACAGGATGCCAACTTGCAGTGCCCTTCAGAGAACATCTCCGGGACACCCACACCAACCAATCCCACCACCCTGTGGCCGAACACTTCAATTCTCCCTCCCACTCCGCCAAGGACATGCAAATCCTGGACTTCCTCCATCGCCACCCTCTAACCATCCGATGCCTGGAGGAAGAACACCTCATCTTCCACCTTGGGACCTTCCAAACACATGGCATCAATGTGGACTTCACCCGTTTACTCATTTCCTCTCCCCCACCCCACCTTATCCCAGTCCCAACTTCCAGTTCAGCACTGCCCTCATGACCTGTCCTATCTGTTTATCTTCCTTCCTATCTATCCGCACCCCCCGCTCTCTGACCTATCACCATTACTGCCACCTCCATCTCCCTGTCGCATTCTCAGCTACCTTACCCCCAGCACCACCCCACCCCCTCCCATTGATCTCTCCACCCCCGAGGCTCCCAAGCCTCATTCCTGATGAAGGCCTCTTACCCAAAACATTGATTCTCCTGCTCCTCGGATGATGCCTGACCTGCCGTGTTTTTCCAGCCCCACACTCTTGACTTTGATCTCCAGCATCTGCAGTCCTCACCTTCTTCCCGAGGATACAGGCCTGGTCTGTCTAGCCTTTCCTCATAAAGTAATTCTCTCACTCCAGATTTTGGTCTGGTAAGCGTTCTCTGAGCTGCTTTCAATATTAACATTAATGACAAGTATGGTGCCCAGCACTGAACACAGTAGTCTCGATACAGTCTTACCAATGTCCTGTATAACTGAAGCATAGCCTCCCTCCTCCCACACAATTCGCCAGAACATTGTATCAGCGTAGTGACTGGAATTAGGTGGACCTTGTTGACAACAAGATCCTTGACTGGGGTTGTTAACCTGGGGAATCAGAAACCCTGACTGACCAATTTCCACAGGCGACCGTGGAGGGGGTCGTTAGGGCCGACTGCCTGCCCCTCTTCCACGGTTACGTTAGAGCCCAGGTTCTCCACCAACACCCTGGAGTTGTTCAGGGAGAGGTGGGCCCCGCAGGGAGTGGAGTGCATTATTTCTCCCCCAACTCTATTTTGATTTAGTCCCTACCCTCCCCTTCACTGTTTTGATCACACAGCACTGCCCTTTGATGTGAAGGGCAGTGTTTGTCACTGGCCACCCGGGTGTTTTCCTATCTTCCTGGTGGTGGAATTTGAATAAAGATTCGTGCACTTTGTGTCTCTCACTGTGTCTCACACCTGCACACACACACACCATGGGTGCTGGGGAAAAAATAAGCACTACCGCACTTAGGTGGTAGTGTGGGGGAAAAAAAAATAAACAGGTGATTTCCGGAAAAAAAAACAGGGACTTAAAAAAAAAAGAAAAAAAAAGAAACAGGGAGACGACTGCCTGCCCCTCTTCCGCGGTTACGTTAGGGCCCGGGTGTCCTTGGAGAAGGAGCACGCGGTGTCCACCAACACCCTGGAGTTGTTCAGGGAGAGGTGGGTGCCGCAGGGAGTGGAGGGCATTATTTACCCCTTCAACTCTGTTTTGATTTAATCCCTGCCCTCCTCTTCACTGTTTCAACCACATCGGCATTACCCTTTGATGAGAAGGGCTCTGCTTATCACTGGCCACGTGGGTGCTTTGTTCTTCCTGGTGGTGCAATATGAATGAAGTTTTTTGCACTTGATGTTTCTTCTCTGTGTGGAAGAACAGAAATAAAGTATATCCATATATGTGTATATATTTATATATAAAACCAGGAGATGAGAATCTCCTCAGTTCAGGGGACTGACTGTGAGTTGGTTGACCACAGCCAGTGCACTCTGTGGAAACATCCTCTTGGTCTGAGACATTGCCTTCCTTTTTTTTTGGTTTCTGTTTTGTTTCTTTGAGCTAAAAGGGAAAGAATGAGTATATAAACTGGGGATTAGAGGTGGGTACCGTGGGGAGGGATGGAGTGCTTTATTTCCCTCTCCAACTCGGTTTTGATTTAGCCCATCCCCTCCTGTTCACCTTTTTCACGTGAGCAATGCTCACTCTGGGCTTTGTTTCTCCCTGGCCATTCGCCACACGGGGGTCTTTCCTGGTGGCACAGTATGAATAAATTTATTTACACTTGGCCTTTTTGACCGTGTCTTACACCTACACACAGACACAAACACTGGTGCTGGGGAATATAAGCCTTACTGCAGTAGTCTAGGAGTATTAACGTTTTATATATATATAATATATATGTATAAAATCAGAGGATTAAAATCTCCTCAGTGCAGGGAGCTGAATCTGAGCTCGCTAGCCACAGCCAGTGTACTGCACCCAAGTACATAAAGGGTGCCTTGGTGTTGGGATACCAGCTTTTGTGCAGTTATTTCAGTGGCGAGGGGAGAAGACAGGATGTGCCTAAAGAACATTTGCTTGCAACAACCATCTTGGAATTGGAATAAGCATTTCCGGCATCATACCTCAAAAAAAAATAAACATGGAATTAGAGATAGGCACTTTGGGTCTGTGGATTGCTCTCCAATTCTAATTTCATTTAATCCCCACCCTCCCGCTTCACCGTGTTTCTCATGTAAGCATCATCCCTTTTGGGTCTTGCTTGTTTCTGGTTCTTCTGGTGGTAGAAATATTGAGTTGAAAATGTGTTGCTGGAAAAGCCCAGCAGGTGAGGCAGCATCCAAGGAGCAGGAGAATCGACGTTTCGGGCACGAGCCCTTCTTCAGGAAATATTGAGTAAAGTTATTTGCACAATGGTATTTTCACTGAGGCCGTGCACTTGTGCACACACAACACAGGTGCTGTGGGGGAAAACAAGGAACACTATTGTATCGTAGTAATGTGGGGATAACCAAAAACAAACAAATATAAATAGGAGAATGAGAATCTCATCGGTTCATGGGACTGGCTTCGAACTGGCTGGTCTCAGCCAGAGAACTGCACCCAAGTAAATAAAGGGTGACTCAGTGACAGAGTACCAGCGTCGTGCAGTTATTTCAATGAGTTTTCCTGATTACTTGCTGTGCCTGTCGACTAACCTTCTCGGATTCATGCACCGAGACATCATTTCTCTTTCATTTCAGCACTCTAGGATCCCTCACAACATTAGATACATACTCTTTTAATTCTTGCTGTCAAACTGGACAGTTTCAGACTTTCCCACAGTGCACTCCATTTGCCAAATCATTGCCCGCTCACTTAAATTATCTACATCCCTTGTAGGTTCCTTTTGTCACCTTTTTTGTATCATCAGCAAACTTAGCTGCCATACCTTTGATCCCTTGATCCATACCATGAATACCAATTGTAAACAGTTGAGACACTGGCAATGACCCTATGGCACACCGTTAGTGATATCATGCCAGGCTGAAAAAAAGACCCAAGATCAGAGTGGTGCTGGAAAAGCACAGCAGGTCAGCCAACATCTGAGGAGCAGGTAAATTGACGCTTTGGAATTCCTGAAGAAGGGTTTTTGCCCGAAGGGTCAATTTCCCTGCTCCTCGGATGCTGCCTGACCTGCTGTGCTTTTCCAGCACCACTCTGATCTTGACTCTAATCTCCAGCATCTGCAGTATCCACTTCCACCCTGAAAAAGTCCCACTTATTCCCCACTCTCTGATTCCTGTTAGCCAGCCTCTCTTCTATCTAAACCAATATGATACACCTGACGCCAGAAGAGTTTATAATCTGCAATATCTTTAGATGTGATCCTTATTAAATGCTTTCTGGATATCTGAATACATCTACTGGTTCCCTTTTTTCTGCAGCATAAATTACTTCTTCAAATAACTCCAATAAATTAGTTAAACTTGATTTCCCTTTGACAAAGATGTTATGGCTCTGCCTGATTGTCTTGACTGAATCCAAAGTGCCCTGTTATACAATCTTTAATAATACCTTCTAACATTGTCCCTATGACAGTTGGTAAGCTCACTTTCTTTAGCTTAGTTTCCTGCTTTTGGGCTCCCTCCCTTTTGTATAAAGGAGCTATACTTACAATTTTGCAATGTAAGAACATCTTCCCTAAATTTAATGAGTTTGCGAAAATGAAAACGATTGCATTAACTTTCTCACTAGCTACTTCTTTTAAGACCCAAGAGTAACATTCATTAGGGCCTGGGACTTGTCATCTCACAGTTCCAGCAGTTTACTTAGTATTCCATTGAGGTAATTATAGTTTTCTTGCATTTCTCCCACTCTCTCCATTCCTAATTTATAGCTTTGTTTGGGATGTGACTTGTATCCTCTTTTGCAAAGATCGATGTAAAATATCTGTTCAATTTGTCTGCTATTTCCTGATCCTCCATTACTAACTCCCCAGACTCAGTTTCTACAGGCCCCACACTGATATTGTTAAATTTCTGCAAAACTTCTAAACAAATCTCTCCTATCTGTTTTGATATTTTTGGGTAACTTTCTCATACTCTATTTTTTCTCTCCTTATTAATCATTTGGTAATTCTCTGTTTTTGTTTTATATTCTGTTCAGCGAGAAGGAGAGATTGGAGATGTTGGAACCATTTTACCCTGGAGAAATGAAAACCAAGAAGAGATTTGATCAAAGTTTACAAACTCATGAGGCACATAGGGTCATAGAGCCTTTGGTCCAAGTCATCCACACCAACCAGACGTCCCAATCTGACCTACTCCCATTTGCCAGCATTTGGCCCATATCCCTCTAACTCCTTCTCATTCATCCAACCATCCAGGTGCCTTTTAAATGTTCTAATTTGACCTGCTTCCACCACTTCCTCTGGTGGCTCACTTCAGACATGTACTACCCTCTGCTTGAAAATATCGCCCCTCAGGTCCTTTTTACGTCTTTCCTCTCTCACCTCAAACCTATGCCCTCTGGTTTTGCACTCCCCCAGCCAAGGAAAAAGACCTTGGCTATTCACTCTATCAATTCCCCTCATGATTTTATAAACCTCTATAAGGTCACCCCTCCGTCTCTAATGCACCAGGGAAAACAGCCCCAGCCTATTCAGCCTCTCCTGATAGGCCAAACCCTCCAGTCCTGGCAACGTCCTTGTAAAATTTTTCTACACTCTCTCAAGTTTAACAACATCCTTCCCATAGGAGGGTGACCAGAATTGTACACAGTATTCCAAAAGAGTGGCCTGAATAGAATGAGTAGGGAGAATCTGTTTTCACACACATATAAATAGGGAATGGAATGCACTGTTAAAAGTGTGGTAGAGACGGGTTTAATTGAGACAGACAAGAGGCTATCAGATGGTTTAAATGGAAATAATGTGCAGAGGTATGGGGAAAAGGCAGGAGGTAAGTTCGACTGAACAGGGAGGCACTGCAAACAGGATGGGCTGAAGGGCCTCCCATCTACACCATAACCTGTCTGAATCTCTGGGTTTCTGGAGGAACATTTACAATTCCCCAATCCTCTGGCACCTCAATGTCTCTGTAGAGATTGAGAAATACTGATCAGAGCCTCTGCAATTTCTACTGTTCTTTTCCATCAGAAACCTTGGATGCAAAATCATTCAGTCCTTTCTGACATAACTTGCAACTTGCCATCCTGCCAGTGTCTTACCAACATCCTCTAGCAGTATAACATCAACAACATCTTTGTTAAGGACAGAGAGACGTATTCTACCAGTCACAGCCTCAACCAAGGCATTAGGCCTTTTACATGTTCTCATTCAAAAGTATGCTTTACTCACAAAAAAACCTCTTTATACACACATAATCACAAATACAGTTCTGTTCTGTAAAACAGCATGTGAAGAAAAAAAACAAACATTGGAGTTTGATTCTATCCAACAAATAAACCAAAGGTATTTCTTACTGTACAAGACTATATTAACTTGCATATGAAGCACCAGAGGGTCTCTTAACTGAACAAACCCCCATTAAACTTTGGCAGAAAGACCTCAGACAGTGGTCTTTCCTCACTGTGCCTTGACAGCATCTGCCTCAAGCTTTAGTGATCCCTCAGCATATGGTCCTTGGACCTTGGAATATGCCAGTCAGCAACACTTGGTCAGGGGCAACTCAAAGACACCAAAGAGATCTTTC